>NW_008751966.1:543772-599354 GCF_000715545.1 Opisthorchis viverrini | reverse complement strand
CTCTTCCGATCTCCAGTTGTGGGAAAGTTTAGGATGAGTGTGTGGCGTGAACACTCCGGAAACATTGCTGAAACAGGACACATCCTCGGGTTTCCGAGTAGAGAATTAATATAAGATCACACGAAACACAAATTCCACTCCCGCTTTCGCCACCGACTCCACAGCTATGACTCCACAGCGACTACCTTGATTCCGCTGAGGAAAAACTATATCTGAAGGCCCATGGAGGTGATGATTTCATCAGATAATTCTGAAGGTCAATGGAGCACCTCGGACAACAGCAGTCATTACCCGGTGCATTAATTAATGCATCTCTGTCATCAGGTTAATCCATACTTAGCAGAACATTGGTGACCTTGCACACACTCTTCCTCTATCTTTGTTTTGTCGAAAAGGCACTTGCTGATGTGGAAGGCGACTTAGAGCATGAAGCTTAATAAGATACTCGCTGAATACTGGTAAGGTAGCCGAAGAGTCACGACATGAGAACGCCAGACTTAGAAAGTCCTAAGAAGGCAGCCACAAAATCCTTTGTTAAAGTGCGTTTGGCACCCAGGTGGGAAACCCCTGGGTGACAAACCCCTAAAGTTGCAGGGTCTATGCAGACTTGGAATACAGTTCATCTCAAGGAACGCTCTTGCGCTTCAGGTGACGAATTCTCCCATACAGAACTAACCGGAAATATACGGAGTGAAGAAAGCACGTTAACCACTTCACTAGCGGTGTGTAAAATTGTGCCGCACACCAGAATCCGTCAGAGAAACACTAAAACGGGGACACAGACTGATGCAGATCTTCGGAAGGAAGGTGATAAGTGACTAATTCAAGTCAGCCAGAAGTGAATGCCGACCACTTGGTCAGGACTGATAAACTACAAAACTTAAGGACGCCTAGACTACTGAAATCTTGCTTCTCTCGGATAAAAAGGATATATTTATTACGTCCAGGTTTCCCGCCGAAAGATCGGCAGGAACGACGAATTTTATTGTGCTCTTCAGAGGTCTCAGATCTCACGAAGTAAGGAACGCAACATATTTGGATGTTTAAATTGTGCGGAAAAAACTGGTAAGGTGTCCATAATTTCTGCGGAGGCAAACAGGATTATCATACATGCGAATAATCTCAGCTTTTCTGGCGATAGGGCTTAATTTGAAACCCAGCCTTTGAGACCGACCGAGATAGCATCAGCTTTTCTGAAGCCCGGCTTCGGGAGATGCCGTTTTCATCATACATGGATACACGTTTCTGCAGTGTGGTCGACACGAAGAAGGTCAAACCGGGTCCAACCTGAGTAACCGTTTACTGGCAATCTACGCAAGAGATTTTCTGTCTGGATTACTATTTCACTGCGTTAATCTTCAGATCGGAACTATTCCGAACGCTGAATATTCAGTCGCAGTCCAGGAGAAATATCAGGGACTGCAGACCTTTGAATGTTCTCAAAATATCCACGACCGCTTATTGTAGGTGAATTTAACGTAGTGACTTCGAGGAGTAATTATTTTTGGCGCATAAAATCCCATTATAGAAGCGGCTGAAGGCATACACAGTTGTGATTTCTCACGTACGGCGCGATGCCAGTGACATTCTTGCGCTAGCCTCTTCATTGAATTATCTGCTGATTTGCTTGATCATTCATATGGCAGATCATCTAGGTACTACTGTCCCTCTAGGACGTTTTGTTCATTTTGTGTAGTTGGACACCCGCAAGAGACCGTATCATTATACCTAATTTTTAACGTGGTTTCCGGGTCCGTTAGGTCGGCCGACGTCAGGAACCGATGAGAACTAAAAATAATCTCACAAATTTAGTTGTTAAGGCATAAATTTGGAACAACAAAACACACTGCCAGACTTTTACCTGTTCAGAAATGACCAGCTTTGAGCATTCACAACCTGATGTGATTGGACAAGGACCCACAACATCTCAATGCACGAACACTAACGTAGCTCGTTTACTGGTTGTTCGAGGATTATACCTGTTATCTGCGGTGCGAACCTCAACAAGCTTACCGCAAATGCATCATGAAAAACGAGAAACAAGACTAAAGCAATTTAATATCGCACGCGTCCTATTACCAAACTTAGACAACAGCCGCATTAGTCATCAACTCTGTGGTTTAGACAAGCTTTTAGCACTCACTATTATGAATGAAACGTTTTAGATCGGGTCATGTGTTTACATTTTCAGCATTTACACTGTTTCTTGGGTAATGTCCCCAGGAATACTGAAGTCATTCAATCAGCAATTTATTCCAAAAAGAAGGGCATAAATCTTTCTTGAGCTTCTAAGCCACCTAACCATATGCTAAAATCACACAAGGTTTGTCGCACTACACTGACAGGGGCCAGTATGAGAAACACCATTTTAAAGCACTTGACACCGAACAAATTGCTTCTTTAGTACCACATGCAGTCGCTGTTGCTCAAAATTTAAGCCTACCAGTGCGCAGTTTAAAGCACTTGACACCGAACAAATTACTTCTTTAGTACCAGTCGCTATTGCTCAAAATTTAAGCCTACCAGTGCGCAACAAACACTCGAACCTTGCGATCCATGGAAGTTTAACAATGACAGTGGATTGACTAGGACCACAGCGGTGGGTGAGATGACGGCTACTCTCCCCTACTTCTTTAAGCTAAGAGGGCTACCCTTGAATTTTATAAGCCAGAAGGTGAACGAAGTGCATGGAAAACCATGGTAAGTATATTGCCAAATCTGATGTACCTAATACTGAACTTGTTGTTGGAATCCAACTTCACAATTCATTTTACCAGCCTTAGAAAGATCTGAATGGGGGTGTTCTAAGAGAGCATTGATTTTTCGCATCTTAATTGGCTTATCTTAGTAGAATTAACAACTCCACACTCCCTACGGCCAACCACACAGATCAGACTGATAAGAAAACGGCTCCAGAGTATTGTTTTGTCATCAACATAAAACCATGACTTGACAAAAAGGATCTCCTGTCATTCCCATTGACTTTTTCAGGAGTCTAGGCAGGTTTGGAGTAGGATGGTTTAGTCCGCTGGTTCTAGAGGAGCGGATGGATTTTATTCTGACAAGGTTGGTGAAAAAAGTTCAGCTGTAGCACCCCGTTTGGTACTAACTGCCATGCTACCAGAAGGAAGAACGAGGGCTCGGTCGGAGCCAGGTTGCCCAAGCCTAGACAGAAGCTGAGAGGGAAAAGTCGGAGTTGAACCACGGACCAGCCCGTCAGTCAGCTCTAGACACTGAGCCACCTTTCTCTGACAAGGTATTTAACGTTTGATTGCTTTACTACTCAGGCATGAGGACAAGGTCATTCATATCTATCTATATATATATATATATATATCTTGAGAGTTGGCAGAAAACTGTTCCTGCTTTTGCCGAAGGGGAACTGCCTCATACATCCTTATCTAAATAACACTGCATCCATCCTCACTAACTGCTCATCACTACTCAACATCTTCAGTAAGCTGAATTTGACCATGTCGGTCAACTTTGCTTTTGTCTCATCTGGCGCTTTGTTTCTGACTCGTGTCATTACAGTGTAGCTTTTTATTGACAATTTAATGATTAAAATTGTTTATCAGTGTAACAGCGCTCGCGCTATCCTAAAATGTCATTAGTTTGGCTGATAGGAGCCTTGATCGTCTTTTTTGCGGGAAACGACACCTCATTCGCCCTGATAGTGCAAGATAAATGCGTTTTATCTTCTTTTTAGCATACTAGCGGAATGTTACGAACAATTAATAGCAACAGGTTATGAAAGCAGCCGGATGCACACAGTTTGCGCTTAATACGTGTTTTATTGCAGCTAAGCACGAGTTTCACGTATCCCTACCACACAGGCTTTCAGATTAAAAACTCATATGGCGCCTTTATGTCAATGATATGGATAATTTATAAAGGTACAGCTCTGATGCGGTGTGATACGATATGCTCCGTATACCATATTCCGTCTTCTAAAACGAGCAATTTTCTTTATGCCCTCTTCATAATGGTGCAAACTGCTAATTGGACGGCGTGTGGCTTTGCAGAAGGATGTGAAAGAAGTTATCGAGACTTCTTGTCTTGTGGTGCAGTCCGAACTCCAGGATAGAGTTTTTGTGACTTCTTAGCACTTGCCAGGAAACCCTACAGACAACGGCAAGTAATCTATATCAGCGGTGTTCTTACTTGCAATTCATTTTTGGATAGTCATTGAGCGTTTGGAGGTGTAGACTGCTTAGGATTCATGAGTTAGACTAGCGCCATGACCACTCTACCTTCCATCGTTTTTTCAATATGAAGCAATAAATGTAACTGAACAAACTCTGGTTGCAAAACAGTTTAATTACAATGTCAATAATAGTGTTGCACTTCTGATGGCAAGAATGATAACTCCCACTTCATTGCCTTGTCAGTAGTCTATGATAAATAATTTTGAGGACACCGTGAAAAGTAGTGGACTAAACAGTGACCGGCGATTTGCAAATCTGTGGAATAGTGTCATATTTATGTTCAGGCCAACTTGAAACAGAGTTGCATATTTGGCTATGAGAGCACAATTAACCGGCGACTAACACACAGTGCAGCCGTCAAATAGGCTAAAGAGAACAACCATATCAATTTTTTCTCTATGTTTGTAGCTATAAACCATTTACAGGTCGCCCCAGGTGCTACTTTCGTTTCCTATTGTTTTGGCGGACTTTCTCCATGTTTGGCAGTTTTGCATTTTAGGCGTAAAATCGCTGATCAAATAAGGAATCAAAAAATCCACGCTTTTTATTCAGTATGATCAAGTTTTGATTTGCGTAACCTTCAAAGGCGAGAAAAAGCCCATATTCAACAGCCTTCTTGGTGGGTTTACTGCTGTGAATGGCGAAGAACAAGAACAAGATAATGACTCACAATAAAGCATAATACTTTCTTCATGGGTGTAAAACAAGGCTTATATATATTCTAATTATTTGATGGTTTTTGAGTTAAGTAAATTCTTACGCTCTTAATAGGGTTAGTTCCTTATCTGTATCGCATGTGTAAAAGGCTAGTGAAATGGTAGTTGTGGTACAAGTTCTTTTCACTTGGTAACCGTGAGTAAGACTTTCCAGTAATTTGGAACCTTTTTTTGGAGGATGTGAAATGATCGCTTGTTACGCCAAAATAGGTTTGCGATGCGAAATGATCCCATAAGCACTGTTATGAATCGCATGAGCATTTTTAGTTTCCCTGTTAAGTGTTTGTGACAAGTAAGCGAAATATCATCCTAATGCTAGACACCATCATCACTGCACAAATATCTAAGTCAGCCCCAGGGCAATTCATTGGCAATATACTTTAATTTATGATGTGGTACAGTAGTCCTTGGCGTGATTTAAACCTTGTCCCTCTTTTAATCAATTAATCAGTCAATTTGTCAGCTATAAACAGTGTGTACTTTAGGCACATTGCTTTCAGTTGCCACAGTTTTAACCACCGGAAAGTGGAACGTGCAGTACATTCTGACCGATCATCCTTACTTATAAGGTGATCTAACCTGAAATGAACTAGTTCAAACAAGTGAACTACCCGTAATTGTTAAACATTAATTGCTCGAGTTGTGGATGCTTCTCTGGCTCTTTTCTGAAATCTGTAAGAATAATGACCTATTTTGCACCTCAGTGCAAACAAAAGCAGTGCCAGTGCAAGAGTAGAGGTTCATATCAAAACACGAAGTCATGGATTAGTCATTGGAAACTCGATCTCTATTAAAAACGGATAGATACAAAGGAATAAAAAAGCAGAGGAGTTGAGGTGACAGTAGGAACCCAGCGTTTTGCGCAACTGACCATAGTCGTGATCAAACTTTACTTCCAATAGGCTTCTGGAGGCACACAAAGTTTGTCGCCGCTTCTTGAACTTGGTAGGAGTCAAACGAATCGTCTCAAGCTTTTCTCTATTATTTGTAGTGGACTGCCATCATCTTGACAAAAGCTAAACTTATTTTAGTGGGGATTAAGTAGTAAATTACGTTCCTCAAGGGAAATATAGAATTTTTACAGTCGCTGATATTGAATAGTATAACGGTATTTCATCAGAACTAAAGGCCGAGTCTCCGACTGTTCGTATCATGGATGGACCAGACTGACAAATCAAGAATAGAACGATGGAGAGCAAGAGATGCTTTACTTTGTAGGTAAAACTGACATAATGACATCGTGGCATGGGGCAAACAGAAGACCACTTAAACCCTTTCCTTAGTGCAAATCTGTCCTGAAGAAGATAATATGTGCATGCCTTTCATTTCCTTTCATTTGGTAGCTTGCTGTAGCGTTGTTGGTACTGTTCTGCGCTGTCGCAGATTCCGAATCCCTGAGAATGGACCACAACTTTATTTGTTTTCACCAAACGTTTGAGTGAAAAACAATGTCCATGCTGCATGACTTCATTTATAATAGAATAGCGACTAAATTAACCAGAAACACGCAGTTTCCGTCCTTTCGATGTGAAGACAAACCATATCGAGTTTCTGTTTTTTTATCGAAAATTCACTCACTCTTTCCAGTTAGTATTACAAGGCATAAATGCTTTGCAAGCTGGACGAAAAGCTGCGGGAAACGTTATCCTGGTTCGAAAAACAAATGCGTTAATTTTTAAGCTATTATTTTAAGGTAGGTACTCAAGGTTGAATCTCAATACACACCCATGGCAAGTGTCAAAACATAAGAAAATGCAATACGTTATGACTGCAATATTTGAAAAAGCGTGTACAAGACAACTTAGGAGATTTCAAGATTCTACTCAGATTTCTTCTACTGAACCACCTCGTTCGGCAGTGTCATTAAGGCCGGTCTAGCTGTTTATGATTTTTAGCTTTTCCATTTAGTCATGACAGGCTGTAACTCTCTGATCCTGCACAACAGTCAGCCTTACAACAATCAATGGCAATGGGTACGCAGTTGGAAACCGTTATTTAGTACGTCGTTTTTCTGTGCTAATGTTGAGACGTTTCGTTGCTGAGTTGCAAAAGTGGTCTGTGTTCTGGTTGGGACACATCAAATGGACATACCCGGATTTGATCTCATGATGTTCAGGTTCGATGTTCACACTCCTAGTGATGGGATTGATTATGAACATCGGGCCATAGCGACTCCAGCTGGGGCTCACTCAGAACCATTTATATGTATGGTAATTGACTGGTGCCTTCCGCTTGATAATTGTCACCTGTGAAAGTCTCCAGCTCTTGGCTTTGCAATTTGTGGACTCTCCTTTAGGACCATCTACCAAGAACGGCCAACTTCACTCACTCACTTATTTGGCCTCTCGTTCAATTAGACAGTTTTCATTTTTTTCGAGCGTCAGACGGCGTTTTCAAAATGACGGAGTTTGCCATAGCTTCCAGAGTTTTGGACCATGTAATTGCAACGGAGTCTGCAACGCTTATTCTTCGCTCATTTAACTAGTGGATAAATTATCCAAGTAAGACGTAATAAAACTACACCAAAATCCGAGTATTTGGCGAAAGAAACCATCGTTCAAGAGGAACCAAATTTGTCATCTTACAAAGCAGAAAATTGAGTAAGGAAAACCCGCCGGCGCATTTGAAACCTACTCTAATGCATTCCAAGTTAAAAGTTCCAGCGATAACTGGGAAGTTCACTGATGGCCAATATATATCCAGTATAAGATCGGGATGCCTAAAGTCTCTCATATTAAACTGAGGGAAAGAACAAGCATTTCATTCGATTGGGGAACTGCACCTGGCTTTCCGCGTCGCAAAAAATGCTATAGTTAAGATTTGTCGCTATTAGAATGACATAGAGCTTCGTTTAGCGTAACGCCGGGAAAAACGGTAAATAAAATTCCCCGGGAATGGAAATCAATTGCATTTTTTATATAAATTTTTTGGAGAAATCGCGTACAACTGAAAACTGCTAGATATGTTAAACTCAGTCCCAATGTAAAGGATGTTGTAATCTAAACAAGCGATCCATTCGGCTTACTTTGAGACAAATCTTACTGTACTAGATGAGCGTTCTTTTTCCCGCCGGATTCTCTGATAGAGATGATAAATTTAACAGAGAGTAAGATTTCCCACCAAGGAAATCAGCATGTTTTTCTATTATTTTTTAGAGAGCGACGCTGTTGCAAACATTCTGATAAGGACAACACACACAATGCGGTCTGCGTTATTATCAGTATGCATAATCGAAATACTGTGTAAACCTGTGACATCTGACTGTCATATATGCAGAACTCCTTTGAATCAGACCATTGTAAGTGTTGTGTTTTAGGTTCTATATGTTTTGCAGGAAGTTGCTGAGCGTGTAATGCATGTGAATTCAGAATTCTTATCGGTCGGAAGTTTACGCATCACTCCATACTACACTCTGGCCTTCGAGAACGCTGCTCAGAGTGCGGCTCTAAAAGTAAGTTTAATGACGCTCATCCTTTGGTGTGAAGAAATGTGGCCAAAATGTTCTTGTTTTTGCTACAGCATAATGTTCTGAACTTTAAGTCTAAATGGTGTTAGTAGAGAATAACCCTTCAGCAGACCAACACAACTTACTTAACTAAAATCTAGCTTAAAAAACGGATTGCATCACTGTTGGTGAAGCAAATGTGAACCATCAATTCTTCAATGTTTTTCCTTCACCTTTTGTAATGAATGACTGAATGGTACGCCTTTAATTATGGTACAACAAGTGTTATTAATCGGTACCTTTTGTATATTCCACTCTCGCGATAATGATCCTGTGAAACTTTTTCGGTGCATGTTTCCGTGCGCACGTTTGGTCACTGCCACTGTCAGTAAAAAAACGAACAACAGAAATGAACATATGCTTGCGTGCTGAAAACATTTCGGTGGCCTTCCGCTCACAGCCTCACCTAGACATTTTGTAAGGAATCTGGAAACAACAGCCTTTCTGACGCTTGGTTCCTACGATTACCCCCTAACTACCTCCGACTTGTTTTACTCCTAAGACAATCGTCATCCAGAAAACTGTCCTCTCAAAGTTACCTTTAGTGGTACTTTTAGCTCGTAGACCCACGGCCAAATACTCACTTTCCACTAGATCTGCAACGCTGCAGTTATTGAAGTGCGATATTTCTATATGGCTAGCTGAATCTACAATTAAAGCGTTTTTTGCACCGACAACAAAATGTTACTGCAATTAAAGACCTTGCCGAGGTAACAGATCAACTGTTTGATTTTAGTTCGTCTCGCCTAGTGCACTCAATTAAAAGTGAAACAACAACTGCCCAAACCCTTACGCACCACAACTTCTATTGCGACTCTCACTGATTGGTGCTCACATGGTCAGGCAATAACGTCATTTGTATTGTTTATGGTGTAAATGGTTTCCCCAGTGAGAAGTCACCTGATTCTAACTTATTTGATCGGCCGGGGTGAAAATGCAACCAGACAGACCAGTTTTTCGTCTCAGTAACGAAGCTTAGTAGAAGTGCCCCAAACTTTGGGCACTACAACATTTTGGGCTTTTGTTGAAAGTCTTGTCTGGTAGTTTGTAAGTGCGGTGATCAGCTTATGAAGATTTTCGAATAACTTCACATTTATCCATTCTACATTCACGTGTGACACTTCGAATTTCGGTTTTTTAAGATTGGCGATGCCTGAATGGCATTTATACACTGATAGGATTGATTATGGACTAGAGATAACTGTACCAATAGCTGGTATCGGCGTGAAGGTATATTTAACAACGTCTAAGGCTAGACTCAGGGAGTATCCCAAGACTTTATCCTGAAATGCGATGCCTGAATGGCATTTATACACTGGTAGGATTGATTATGGACTAGAGATAACTGCACCAATGGTATCGGCATGAAGGTATATTTAAGAACGTCTAAGGCTAGACGCAGGGAGTATCCCAAGACTTTATCCTGAAACTAACTAAAACGACACAGCCCACACTTCCCGCAATATCACTCAATCCAACGTTCACTACCCCCTGGTTTGCGTGACTCTGTAGTACCTAGTAGGGCAAATTCATCGATAACCATAGCAGTTTTATAATTTGGATAAACCCGTATGGCTTTGTGCGGATGAACATAAAACTCGTTCGGACAATTGACGAGATCACCCTTAGGCGATGTGGGTTCGTTGTTTTGGCACTTCATAAATTCACAATATGTTGGATATAGCTGGCGTAACTCAAGTACTCTCTCCAATTCAAAATAAATTTGACTAAGCAGCTGGTCCTATTCCTCGGAGGATAAATTTTGAATTTATATCGCCCCCGTCTGAGTGGCTCTCCTTTTGTCCTGGTGTGAATGTTTTTTGTACATACCGAAGTAAGGAAGCACTGGATTTGTGTCCCTCGTATTACAATCCATCAGTGGTGCACATCCCCGGGCGTGTTGAGATTTCACCGCTGAACACGACAGAAGAGCGTGTTTCCACTAATACATCGAATCACACTGGGTGCACCTGGATGATCGCTCTTGACGGGCTCACGTAGTTATATTTGGGCGATGGGATTCGTGTGTTCAGTGGTTCCTGAATTCAAAAGTGGGTGATGTTAAAGCCAGACTAGCATCCTTAATCATTCATTATATTAAATAAAGTGTTCCTAAAAGGATTAAGACGGGAGGTGAAGCTTAAGTTGGAACAAACCATCGGTAAACTTTATTTTGCATCTGAAATTAAGAGAGGTTGCGTTTAAAAGGAATGCTGTTTTTTTACATGCAGGTAAATAAGGGCAGCATGTCTCTAACACCGTAAATATGCATGTGCGTAGCAGTGACAATAAATATAAAATTGAAGTTTGCAACTATCGTTCTTTCACCAAGTGATCTAGACGGCAGGTTTCTTTCTGAAAAGATCTACATTATTTTCGGAACTATCGCAACCCAGTTTGTCATGTGAGATTTAGTCTTAGCTTTGACCAACCTGTTCGAATACACGATAATCTAATATAGAGGAAACCTTCCTTGTTTGTTGATAACAGCATCCAAGTAAGCACGATTTGGGAGGCCTCGCCGCTAATTCTAGCACAAAATTCAAATATATGGCTGATTGCAATCCCTGACAAAAAGATGAAGACGTATCTCGTATACCCCAGGATCTTTAAACTAGGAAACCGCGTGCGTAGCTGGTTCTACAAACCCAGTTTGAAGTTTTACGTACTCAATTAGTTTGTTATTTAGATGTCGCTTCCTGCTGTGCTGTGTCCATACGGACTGTCAGAATTAGAGACAACCATCCGAAATGTTTACTTTTAGTGAATATTTATGACACGCATTCACGGAGTGGAGACATTGAACAGCCAAGAGCAGGCGTATGCCCGAATAGATAGGTGGGACTGCACTGATTATACTACTAAAGATATTGTTGTACCTCAGAAGAGCTAGTTGGAATAACGGCTCACTTTGATACCATGGTAAGTAGTGCTAGAAAACACGCACAACGCAGTTGTTTTCTGTCCGAATCCTTTGGGAATTTGGTCTGAGCACACAAGTATATCCGTATGATCTGCGAGAAACCTAAATCCAAAGATAAGGATTACCCCCTAGAGACGTAAAGCTTTGAAATCATCCCTTGGGTCTTTTTTGTTCGAATGGCTGTGGGCTGGATTCGTTTAGAGAAGGATACAAAACTTACTTTTCACGGTGTTCCTTCTCGATCAAACCTATATTTGTCTATTCCTACACCCTATCCAAGACACAATTCGTTGAACCCGCTATCGCCTACTGGTCGAAGGCATTGGAGGCAAAATCTCCGATAAGCGATGTGCTCAGTTTCGCTCGGTAAGTCGTTTTAGGTTGCGCTGAAAACACTCCACCCAACTTCAGTGCCTTTGCAATATTAAAAGTTCACTTCCATCTTTCTTCAACAAACAGATGGTTTGAATACATCAACTCCTTACCAAATGTCTAATTAATAACAAGATAGAATAATTTGGGTCCATGTAACTTCAAATCGGGACACTGCTTGGTGTGAAAATTTGTTTTTGACAAGGGGTGGCCTTTCAGACAATACGATTTGTCGTATTTTTTATGGAAGACCGGGCAAGTTCACATCTATTGGCAAAGACTTCAACAAGATTCTAAGGGAACAGTTTTGAACAGCCAATTCGTACACGTTGTTTTGTCTTTGCTTAAGCTATTGTTGGAGGGTAAACTCTCTTTCAAGCTCAAGTTACTGGTATTTTGTAGCTCACTTTGGTGAGACTCAGCAGATTAATCACTTGTATTATATCTTCAAAGATTTATGCCAGTGTTTTTTTAATTAGTGTAGGCGTATGCTGAGTATAGTCTTTCTGTGAACAATGGAGCACAGTCAGTACTTGGGAATGGATCGAAATTCTCAGCGCAGAAACATATCAGGTTAAGACGGTTGGGACGTTAATTCTACATGCCAAAACCTCGTCTACTAAAGAAGTAGGTTTTTACTCACAACCCTCGTCTCAAAATTTTCGTATGGAACGGTACATAAGACGACGACGAAGAAGCGGCCATTAATCTGATTATTTGGAGCTTCTCTCCATCCTGTGTAGGGCTCACAAAATTAGCCTTAGATGCGGTCCAACCCTCTAGAAGGTGACACGTAACCGATAACACTGACGAATCTGCTATTGCTTCCCAGCAGGACTGTCTAATTGGAGTTTGTTTGTCACGTTGCCCTTGATTTGTGTCCGCAGAACTCGATGCGGCCGATGACACTTCACTCAGATCAGGTGTGTTTAAGTTGATACCGTTTGAAGACGCAGACAACCTGTTCCTGATATTTCCCCTCAAGGACGCTAAGTTTTTTCCAAACAAGGCGGTCACTCTTCTTCATACATGTTAGGCTTCACATCCTTCATGTAATGTTGATCTTATTCTTACATGCATGCAAACCACCATTTATTATGACGTACAAATGATTGAGAATGTTGTAAAATTGCCAACTATGGCATTGTTTTAGTCGAAGAGCCGAAGGAATAGTATTTAGAAGGTAAAATTCGGGTTAATGTATTCCTTTACAGTAAAGGTGAGCCTAAGTTCTTTTAAGATGAGATAGTTGATTCGAATTTGTTCAGAATTTGTGTGTTTGAAAATAACAACTACGTTGGCTTGCATGCCAAACTCAGGTCATTGGAAACTATTTTTTAGCCTAAAAAACGTATTTTTATGGTTCTGCACGTTATACGACTCATCATCTTCCTTTCAAAGTAAAATCTCTCATCGTGAGAAGAAACAAGGTGGGACTCGACCTCATTGGAAAGAGAAAATAGTTTTTAAATCTGGCGCAAAGTGCTTATTGAAGACTCCCCCCACAGAGCGGTCTTTCTTTTGAAAGGTTTGTTAGGGGATCGCTATATTTTCGGATTTGACTTGGCGATCCATAAGGTTTAGTCCACTATTGGTTAAGCTGTTGGGAGAAAAAGCTGAAATTCCATCACACAGTCTATTCTCTAATGCGATAATCACAGTTTCTAGCAGTCATCAGCCTTGATCAAAGTTATCCGCGGCGTTTATCAGCGGTACTACTTTTAATTGCAACCACGAGCTGAGTGCTCGATTCATTTGGGTATTGCTCTAGTGTATGGTGCATTTTTTTAAATTATAAATTGGCAACATTTTATGACAGTAGCTGGGAAAAAATCACTCCTTCTGCAAGACACTATATGTGATTCTACAAAACTCAGGATGTCTCACATTATCGTAAGCTCATCATTAGCACACTTGTTGACTGTAACCACGTTGGTTTGCGATGACTGAAGTCCAGCATGTGCCAGATACCGGTTTCTAATCGAGGACTTTGCAACTGACCTCGAGGTCATTACTAATTAGCATTCCACTTTATTTATCTTTTTGAAACAGCTAATTAGTTAGTTCAAGTGATGTTTTAAGCTTTGCTAAAAGAGCGAATTATTTGACAGCATAACACTTGCATTCACCTGCACGATTTGTTTGTCTGTCACGATAAGAAGACACTATCCAGCAGACACCATGTTCTACGCTGCTTCAAGAAATGCACTGAGAAAAGAGTTGCACTTTTGGTTCGTTGCTTAAAAGCACTACACAGTGTAAACAGACCGTTAAGGGGCAATGAGAAACACCAGAGTCACGGTTATCTCCACTGCTTTAGCCAACAATCCACTGCTCGAAGGAAATTACACATTCAAACAGTGATCTGAATGATATTTGCTGTTTTCCAGACAGGTAAGCAAATTGTACATCTTTGGCTTAGGGGGCAGGGGTCCAACCAAACTGCTTTTGAGAATATTCCACCCAATGAACTGGAGGATTATCTTATTTCCTGTTTTATTTTCGATTAACTCACGGGAGGCTTTTCTTGCGAATCAGCTGGAACAGTCTCCGTTCATTTCCAGCCGCACTGGTCTGTTTCACTTCTTAAGTTTTTCTATGCTACCACGCCTCTTTGTCCACACAATGTTACGTTTAAGCTGTAATCTAATCGGTCTTCTAGCCAAATTGTACTCCAAACCAGAAGGTATAGGGCGCTTTAATCAAGACTGATCGTTCTGAGATCCAGTAAAATTCTTGCACCCGCTGGAAAGCTCCACAGGTGGACGTCCCGGCGTCACATATAGCTGTGGTTATCTCACCCTGGTTATGGTCATTGTCCCCCTGGAAGGTTGCTTGCAATGCATGGCATAGTAGGTTTTGTTACGTATTCCTGATTTATGACCTTTTGCTACTGAAATGGGAGATCTTTTCTGGGGGTTTTCCGCCGAAAGTTAATGAGAACCAACACCGAAAAAGAGCGTGTTTGGAATTAACGTTTGTACTCCGAAATAATCAAAATCAGGGATTGAACCAAGCCGTCGTTAGTTGACGTTGATGTGGTCCATTTGACTCCGATACCGCTCAGCGTTAGAGGAATATCAAATAAAAGAACGATGTCTACTGCTTCTTAACCAAGTACTGTTGAAAAACAAGTGGTGTTGAGTACAAAGTTGACAAAAACATTATCACTTTCACTGCGTTTGGTTTTCAGTCTAAACGAAACAACGCGGTGTTTCTGGACTTAGGCACCCTACCTGTGCATTGAAATGCTCTGCTACAATGACTATTTCCGAGCCATTTGTGGTGGACGAGCAAGTGCGAAGTTCTCTGTTGAAGGTGTATTTCAATGAGGCGGAGCTACAGTTCGTTAGCGCAATGATTGACACGACAGAGAAAGTGTTTAGTATTTCACCTAGTACACATTTTAATCAGAGTAGAAAGCGGGACAGCATAAAGTTGGCTATTACAGGTATTCATTTGAATAATGAAGCCTCAGTTTGTGATCTTGGGGCTATACCAACACTGGTGTGACACACGGTATCAACT
This sequence comes from Opisthorchis viverrini, assembly GCF_000715545.1. Taxonomy (NCBI): domain Eukaryota; kingdom Metazoa; phylum Platyhelminthes; class Trematoda; order Opisthorchiida; family Opisthorchiidae; genus Opisthorchis; species Opisthorchis viverrini. The sequence continues at coordinate 584,102 of NW_008751966.1, read as the reverse complement.
CCTATACACTTCAAAATCAGTAATTTGTAGCGTCTGAATAGGGAGGGTGCCGTAAGCTCAACAACTGTGCTTGGATCCTGTATTCGGTTTTTTGACATGCAGCGTGTGCTAGTCGACACAGTATCTAGAGTGCAGCTTTGCGGTCAATCTGCCTAAGAACCATTATCCTGAAGGCTGCAAAAAAATGGAGAAGAGGACCTGGATAGTGCATACGGTGCATACCGCAGACCTGAGCGGTAGCGTGCAGTTGGTCATATGAATAACGTAACTACAGTTGGGATCTACACAATAGTGGTTGTAAAGTAGGACAGAACAAGGCCTATTTTCGCTTATCCGCCCTCATGTGTGCTGCAAGTATGACTGTGGTTGATTTTACACGACGGCTAGTCTGACAGGAAAGCATTTTTAACCGTATGAATCATGACTGTACGGCTAGTCGACAGGAAAGCATTTTTAACCGTATGAATCATGACTGTACGTGGGGTGGTATATTACCAGGGCACCAAAAAACAAACACAATGATTAGCCTTCAGACTAAAAGGAGTTGGCTAACGACCTGAAACTGCTTAATTAGCAAGGTATTACGGAACAAATTACCACAATTATTCCAGAACTCAACCTAGTGAGTCAAAGGACGGTGTTTGACGCAATTCTGTCTGCCGACCGACCTTGATGAAGCATATGCATCCTCCACTACATCTCAGTGTGTTACTGAGTTACAAAAACCACCACGATGAGGTTCTGTCTCATCTTGACTGACTAACAGATCTTACATGTGGTGGAAGTTATTTCAGTTGTGATTGATCTCCACTAAACGCACGTCTACTCATGGTCAACCGTTTCGGTATTTTATAGAATCATTTAGAAAATAACCTGACTGTGCTAACTGGAAATAATCTGCAGTTGCAATAAGACACCCTAGGTGTGAATTTTCTCTTTTTAAACGGGCTATGAGCAAGCACTGCAATTGACTGAACCTGAACTTCCCAACTGCACCGACCATGGTAGACACCTTCACTGTACCCATATAATCGTTTGATTGGCAGTTTGTGTAGTGCGCAACGCAATTCTTGGCGTCGTATCTTTATTGTATTGTTGAAGTTTCTCGCAACTCCTATGTGCGGGCGTAACTGAAACCTTGAATCGGTCATTAACTTGGCCTGTCTTACCGTAACTAATAAACTGGATCCCAAAATGCTCAGTTATTGTAAATTAGCTCATTTGAAATGACATTTGGATTCATTTTTATGTTATTCTGTGGGACTGAGCTGAACTATGGTGCTCTGATCTTAACACTATCCGAGGGGTGCCGCATCGAAACAGCCGTCCAAAATCATTTACGGGAACGACAACTGTTATGCCGCGGACAGAGAAACAGCCTCGTTGAAAGCATGCACTGCTGATTATCCCTGATAGGATTGAGATTTGCTTAGAATGCCTTCGTGCTTTGCGGGTTAGCCATGTCTGGAGGCCAAGAAGACTGTCGAGCTATCATCAAAAAGAGTAGAAATTCCATAGTTATTCACAACGAATTAAAGTCTGTCCTTCGAGTTTTAAGTGACAGTGGCAATGGAAAGCTGACTGGTGGATAAATCAAATAAAACTATCAGGACCTTGGACATTTTTTAAGGAATTCGAATGCCTTTCAACTGAAATTCCCAGTATCCTACTGGATCCTGTTTTGAGCCTGACTACTTTTATTTCTGCCTCCCGAAACTTCTGTCCCCTCCACTTTTCAGCCAATGTAATGGAGGCCTTTCGCGAAAAGCAGTTGACATTGATGGGGTGGAACGCAGCTTTTGCACATATGGCTGCAAAGCACAAAGCATGTGCTATACTGAACCCATTCCTGATGAATACTTGGACGTAAGCCTTTTGTTTTTTGTCATTCGACACTTTTTACCTAACTTATTGATGTGACAAGAGGTGACAAAGTAAAGGATTTATCCTGAAGGAATTCCAAAATTCTGGCCACGACCATTGCATAAACCCAGTGTAAAAAAGTTGTGGTGCTTTTAATTAATGCGCTTATCAGCCATCGATAACATGGAATTTTTTACGTAATTTCCATCCACTTGATGTTGTCTTACTTGTGTCCACTCAAAATACTTGCTCGTAATTCCACTTTGGCATGTACTCCATTCTACTGTCCGTATAGTAACAAACAGAATATGTCCAACCGAATTCTGGTAGCCCCGGAAATCGCGAACATACAAGTTTTGACCGATTTTAGGCGCCCAAGCAACGAACTGCAAGATACTATCGTGGTTTGGTTTAGAATAGGTTTCAGTTAGGCACTGAAGCATAACCTGAACTTTTGACTTGCCAACCCAGGTGTGATTTGTGTTTCTGTATTCCGATTGACAAGTAGCCCGTTGTACGATGCTCGACGCACCATAAGAAGGACTAAATGTAGGAGCTTTTGTTCGGTTTTGAACATTTGTCGTTCAACCGAAAACGATACTGGAAATGCAGCTCACACACAAATTACCATCAGACTTCAAAAAATATTGGTTTCCATTATGTGACTACCAATGTTTACGTAGTAAGTCAAACGACACACTGACAAACTATAGGGCCAACTTCTGTGTGCGCTGCTCCACGTGGTATCATTGTTTGATTATATGGCAGAACATTTATAATGGAAAATATCGATAGGTAGACTAGCTTGGTCGAGGCTGGCATTGCTCAGGCGTCACTGCGGTGAGCCAAATTGTGTAAACTGTTGACCGTTGTCATTGTGCACGTTTCTCTTGCAGCTTAAAGAATGGTACTATTGTGCAGTTGCTAAAATTCGAGCCTCTGTGAATTCATTTTACCACGTTCTTTACTTACTTATCCAATTACTTACTTCATCTACAGCAATGCCTAGAGATTATCAATGGTACTCCTCAGAGAACTGGCTACGCTGGAGCTGGGCTTCCGAACACGGATATGTTGATTTTGGTAGACGCCAGCGCGACCTCCACTTGCGACGGTGTAGTTCTGGCATATGCAACAACGTGTCAGCTGGAAGTCACACTAGATCGGTAAAGTTCGCACAGCTCAGAGCTAATTTGTATGACTTCACTTATGTGAAATTTGGTGTTCAAGAATGAAACAAAGTGGGTTGAAACTGAGGCACTATGCCTACCTGATGTATCCCAATAAGAGTGAAACTGCTTGGGGCTGTCATCGACTTTTCAAAAACCTTGTGAGTAGTATTAGGTCAAGAAAAACAATGAACCACATTCAGTGTTGTAAATAACCTTTCGCAATTCGGAAATAATATAGCTTTGGGCTGAGGTGTATGACATATAAAGAGGATGAAAGTGACTTCGTCGATGTGGGGCGCCCTTTCATCGGAATATGCAAGCATTAAAATCGCACTTCCATTTTCTGTCTCGGTATTTTAGCCAAACGGTATATTAGCCGCAAAACGGAGGTCTTGATAAACCATCCGTTTTTTGCATGATACTCCAAGAAAGCACAGTCAAACTGCTAGATCAACGTGGTCGTTCCTTTCAGGGAACTCCATAATTGGTGTTTATTAGAAGAATAAGTCCTTAATGCAATTCTGACGTCACTTGCTGCAAGTCAGGCTCGTATGTTGCTAAGTTAGTATTCTCCTCGGTAGCAAATTGCTCTCAGAACATACAGAAGATATAATCAATGGTCTCCCTGAGCGCACGAATTCAGCACTCACAGATCAAGTCTCAAGAGGGTTTGGTTGACGATTGGCATTGGAAACACCTGCTGGTTTAACATAGAACTCAGTTCAAAGTCAGTGTCTCGTAAGTACAACATTAATTGAGATCAACTAGGGCTCACCAGTAAGTAACGACCACCTAATAACATCCTAAGCGCGAGAACAGTTGGGTTCCAGGTGAGTACCCTGTCAAAACCAAAGGGATATGCAAATGAGTGCGACTGACGAAATCTGTCCTATTCGGGTTCAAGTTGAAAAAAGGTTGACGGAAACTCGAGCACTGCGCCTACCTGGTGAGTCCCAAGAAGGGCGAAACTGGTCGCAAACTGTCGAAGAGTTTTCAAAAACCTTCTGAGAAGTGTATTAGGTCTATCCATGTATCGCGAAATCCCGAATATCGTACCAACCGAAATATGAGGCGACTTGGTGCAGCACATGCAGTTGTTTGAAAGCATCATAAACGAGAGATTCGGCTGGGTTCCAGATGACTTTCTCGTGAAAGCCAAATTGATGTGTAAATGAGCGTATATATCGAAGACTGCGGGTATGCATTTTGGTTCCTACATGGGGGACAGATGAATTAGGGAACTCAGTTATCAATGAGCCGCCACCTCCATTCCGCGCTGTTTTAGGTTACATCTCATTTCATCAAGGGCGCTAGGACGGTCCTTTTTAGATGACCATATATATATATATATTTATATATGTTTGGGAGTCCGCCGGGTAAGCTGTCTGCACAGAGACATGGATAATAATTATGCATGTGGCACAGTGAACTCCTTACTCCATAGCTGATTAATACAGTGAACTCCTTACTCCGTAGCTGATTGATCTTGGTGGTGCAGTCCTTACACCGCTAAACAAGCCGCTCTTCTTACCAACTTCACACACTGCCAATCTTTCTGACCCTTTCCGCGTTATTAGGAATTTCATTACAGTTATAAAACCTAGTCGTTCCAATGCTGCTTCACAAATGAGCGCGTTCAAAGTCAACAGGAAATTGCTCCTAGCTCCTTGAATCTTCTATAAATTGGTGGCTTCTAAAATTCGCATTTTTAAGGACAGACCAACANTGCCAATCTTTCTGACCCTTTCCGCGTTATTAGGAATTTCATTACAGTTATAAAACCTAGTCGTTCCAATGCTGCTTCACAAATGAGCGCGTTCAAAGTCAACAGGAAACTGCTCCTACCTCCTTGAATCTTCTATAAATTGGTGGCTTCTAAAATGCGAATTTTTAAGGACAGACCAACAACCTGCTTTGAAAAAGATTTTAGCATGTCTAGACATCGATTTGCGGTTTCCATACAAGACTCAACTCCAAGACTCACCTGCCTCGATTAGGATAACCCATTCTACAGGTGTTGGAAACTACGACCGTACGGAGATGGCCGCGTAGCAATGGCATGCAAGGCCTTCGTGAAAAGTGCGTTGGGTATGACAGCATAATCCGTTCTATTCGACTAGTTTCCGTTTGACTGCGAACTTTCCACCATATGGCTGGATTTTACGTTTCCGTTTGAATTACTCCAAGTAGATGGATTCAGACTGCAGACGATGTCGGCTTTTGCCAACAATTACAAAATCTTTTGATAAAGATGTGTAGTTCTAAACTTTTTTGGCTGGATACATAAAAGCTTGTGTCAGCAAGCTTGATTATAGGAAATGACAGCGATAATTTCATGAGTTCATCACTCAAGGACAAGGATGTAGACAATCGTCCGCTTCTCTTCAGAGGCAGCTTTACCGAAGATAATCAGTTACTTGGCCAACTAATGCTCCCTAACTAAAAATGGAAAGGTCATATGTGAAGGTGTGTTCAAAACTGCTGATAATATGGATGCCAGTCATGTGATTGTGTGCTCAAAATTGCTTCTGCGTTGTGGTTGCTTCCATGATGTCAGTTAGCTCGTGCACGTGCTTTATTTCTTGTCAAGGCTGACTTGCCAGGGCTTATTTGAACTCCGAGCACTACTTCGTACCGCGGAGAGCGGTAGAGACATCTAAAAGAAGAACGAGTATGTGATCTTTATGAGCGCATCTGTGGTCCTAGAAATCCGTCAATGCACTCAAGACAATACCATCCGCAAAATGCTCGGGAAGGAGTCTGAAAGCAGCATAATGGAAGATGAATACATGTTATTAACCTCTCGTGCCACGAGATTGAAGCTGGCCTATACGTCAAGCAACTTTTGAAGATCGTTTCCACTTATTTGAGATTTTCTTTCAAGGAAAGCAGCTAGCTGAGAAGACATAAAGAAGAAACATACCTATCATAACAGTCCTGGAGAGTTTGATTTAGCCTCCCATGAAACATGAGTGCGACACATACCATATATTCTGTAGCCCATGAGTCTGGAATTTTCAGCTTTGGCTAAGCTCGTCGGCTTGAAAGACAGGAAAGCCGGTGGTGGGATTTGATAAGTCACGCCAGTTTTTTAACGAAGGATAAAACTCATGAAGAAAACTGCTTAAAAGGTTACTGAAAACTTTTTGACAGTCCACGACCTTTTTCGCCCTCCTTGATGCTCATCAGGTAGGCGCAGTCCCCGAGTTTTTGTGAATTTTATTTTTCACTTGAAACCGAATTGGACAGATTCCGTCAAATATATTGATTGCATATATCGATTGCATATCGATTGGGTTTTTACGGTCGACTCAACTGAATCTCTCATCTATGATATTCTGTCTAGTTGTCGAAAGGATGAAACTCCTGCGATCACTCAACTGCTCCGGTTATCCTGGGTTGAAGTTTGCAGCTCGGTTGATTCAGCGCCATTCAACATGACGGTACAATTTAAACCACGATTTAGTTTTGTTACAGGTGACCATCAAAATTTTGACATACCTGGAAAGTCGCTTTCAACACAAACTTATTGGTAAGAAAATGTTTCCATGTCATCGAAATCTCAATTAGAAGATTGTAGATTTGAAAGAACACGATCATAAACATCAAGTGACGTCTTCTATCAAATGCTCTTACTGACTTTCTGCGCCAGATAGAAGACACTTCAGGATAACAATGCGGGTCAATCACACTCTTTGTTCGGCACTTTTCAGCTCAGATTAATTAGAGTTTGCACACAGCGCGCCCATCTGTCTCTCTTTTCAATGTCAATCCGTGATATTCCAAATCGATGCACTGTAACCACCGGGTTGCTTGTCCGATTGACATTGACGTCATCCAGAACGCTGCATTATCCAGCTCTTCAGCTTTGGATGTCGTTTAGGAAACCGGCCGAACTGCAGCCTCATCGCTGAAGAAGGCAGCATCCTTACTTCATCTGTGGATTCGTCCCCATCGTTGGATGTTACTAATGAGCAAATGGAAATCCACTTTGAACGTCATATCCATTCCAATAAAGGCGTTAACCTTAGAACTTCAGAAGTTGGACCTTGTGGGTGGTTTACCCAAACCAGGTGCATCAATGTAGATGTACCACCAACCACGTCCAGTTCAACTTGCCGTGATCACGTTGCTAACCCTTTTCCAATGCTCCTCCGCCCAAGGTTAGCCACTCAACTACAGTTTGAGTGCATTATGAGGCACTCGAACGCAATCGTTTTCCTGGCCCCTTTTATCTGTTTTAAAGCGCTGCCGTCTAGATTTCCTGCCGGGGGGCGGGGTTATACCGGCTTTTTACATTATAGCTACTACTGAACCTGAGCAAAAACGGATACATTGATTGCTCTACTTACTGCATGCCAGTACCACTAGACCACGGTTTTTGCGAACCTACCCTCACTTGGGTGACATTCTTGAACTACACATAGCGGTTCTTTCTTGCGCGATGGAGATAGGTGTGAAGGTTGTGTATGGCAGCAACACACGTAGATGTGTCACAATCTCCCTAAAATAGGTGCACGACCCGCTCGGCGTCCTCAAGATTCCAAAGAGTTTGACAGGAAATTACCTCCAATTTGGCGGATGACTCATCCGCATGACGGTCCTGCCAGAACAGCCAGGCCCCCGTTAGTCCATAGCATGCTTAGAGTATGTGCACTTTTGGGGAGGGGATTGGTGCATTTGTTTATCATGGTAACCAAAACGCGTATTCCGTCTGATCTTACCTATCTTGTTGCGCGATAAAGATCTGGACGTTGGTTTTGTGAAAGTGCTGTATTATAGAAGCTTTGTTGGCCTAACCGAACAATAAATGGAGTATATAGGTTTTCTAAGTTATTTTTCGTAATTTCAGGCCAGTTTTGGGCTACATCAATTTGTGTCCATCATCCATCGGGTTCAACTATCCGGACATCAAAATTGTGTATTCTGCCATTCTTCATGAATTAGGACATGCTTTGGTGAGTTTCACACTCCTCCAAACATATGCCCTTGAAACCAGTCGTTCAGTGTTTGTTTTGCGAGTAACACAGGAGATCGCACTTCTGCACAGCAGTAATCCGGATGAACAGTCGTTGACGGGGAACAGCTCGGTTTCGATTTTGCCCTTAGTTACCCTGATTCTTAATACACCTCACTTGCAGAACAAAATTTAATTGATAGTGCCGAATAATTCTTCAGTTGTCAAGCAGAGCATTGGTTTGCTGACGATGCATAGCTATAAATTCGAATCGTCCACAGGCTCAATTGACTGAGGCGCTCTGTTGTAACGTAAGAATTGTATCCTCCGTTTCCAATCGGTTTCCTTACTTCGACTTCATGTCCAATGAATGTGACGCAGTTTCATAGACTCTTTTGCAAGTTCATAAGTCTGACTTTCCACAAGTCTTGGAAATCATCACGAGGGATGCTCTTACTAAATACGAAAACCACTGCCACACTAGACGCACGCATTCTTGACCGAAAGGATTGTTACTTTTGAAAACAAATGATAAAATTATTGCGCTTTTCACCCGCAGATTACCCTTGTTTACGAAGCAAGGTGGAAACACAAACCGAAATAATGTGGCGACAAAATGATGCCATAAGATTCGCTTAGAAAAAAACACCAAAGCACAGAATCAGTGTTTGCATCATTAAAAATATGCATACATTGTTATAAGATATCCGACATATGAATAGACGTTTTATTCTCTGTCTGTACCTTTTTTTCTAAATCATGCGACAGATTTTCTCACTCCCGATAGTTTTTTGTTGAGTTCACTCCAGTTCTCTCATACTGAAGTGTATTGACAGTTTGTTTTTGGCATTACCGAGGTTTGTACTCCCCGGGTAAGCTTCGTGTTTTTCTGGAACGCGAACTTGCTCTCCTGCCCATGTGTGATAACTCAGGTAAAACCAATTGGTCACGGGGTAGCAATGTCAAATCGCCTGTCTAGCAAGTTTGGTGGCTGGGTTTCGGATCTTGCCACGTGCCGAGGACTATATTGTTTGAGCTGCAATAAGAGCGAAACTCGTGTCCAGCGTTTTCATTTGTGGTGCAGTTTGACGCGGGTAATCTCATAGAGACACAAAGAGGACTATCCAAACCTGATGCACTATTAATTGGACCCATTTTAATGCACTTGTATGAAGCATTAGTTCTGTTTTTTTGTTTTCTTTCTTCACTATGAGCAAAATTTGTCCGACGTGATTGCAGCAGCTTCGGTCCTTGTCTATGGGTTACTACTGCATAAATGAAGGTAAAAAATTCAACTTTAATGTATATGACGTGTGGCAATGTGTCGTAGCTAGTACAAAGACCTATACTGTCAATGGCTTCATTTGCTCATATCATGGTGTCGGACTAAGTAGTTAACTAAATTTCACGGTCATGCATATCCATCCGGCATTTTGGTCTGATTCTTCGTACTCCACTCTTGTGCAGACTTTATTCAAGTGTCCTTAAAATCCGTACATATTAGTTCGTGTAGAGTAAGTAGCTGCAATACATCATATGTGGCCGGATTTCACGTTTGCTCACACAGTTATTCCTACAAGAATTTCCACCATGGAAGTCGTCACCCGATTTCGAACAGCATCTTTATGACTAAAAAGTAGATCATGGAAAGACAGACGAAAACAGTATCCTTGTGATCTTGGCCTGTCAAATTTGATAAATACGGCCGGATTGTTTCGTCGGACCAGTTTTCTGGTCCATAGCAGAGCAGCCAGTTACTGTTGGATTGTTGAAATTCTAAGGTCCCCAAGACTGAACACTTCCCACAAATACCTGTAGGGATCCTGATCTGCCTTGTTTTGACCAGGAGTGGTGGTCTGACGGATCACTGAATTTTTAAAGATTTGACGGCGATAGATCTTCTCCTCCATAGTTCCAGATGTAAGTAAGCGATAAACCACCACATTGGACTTTTGACCGATTCGGTATGTCCGGTCATCTGCCTGAGTATCCGTAGCAGGGTTTCAACTAGGATCCAAAATTATGACACGACTGGCTGCAGTCAATGTAAGGCCAACTCCATCAACCTGCGTAGTGAGAAGTATTACAGTGTAAGAACAATTCCTTTCGAACAAACCTATGACATCTAATCGTTCTTCAACTTTTGTTAGGCGGCCATCCAAACGAAGCACTCTGTGTCCCCGGGAGTGAGAAGTGTTTTCGGGATGATGGTTCATAGAAAAGACAACTTTTTTCAGCCATGTCCTAGAACCGGATACTCTGAGAAAATATCAGCGTTTTTGGGACGGCCCCACTGCCAGGCTGTTTTTTGCGTAGGAACGAACTCGTCAACAAGCTAAGAAACATGAGCTTACCCGGTTCGTGGACGAGGTATGAGGCCGGAGGCAAACGGTTTCTTTGAAAGTGGCCTGTCCTGGAGAAACGATATAAAGAGGTTACCTATACGGTAAAAATGTGTACCTTCCGGGATAGTAATGTACACATGAGAGCGGACTACCTTTCACTGAGCAACTCATATTAATTAACAGTTTTATTTTTTGGGAATCGTTCAGAATCAAAACCGATGGATGAGTAATTGCTTCCCGAAGCCAGGTTGGGGTGATTTTATTCCAGGTTGGCCAAGAAATTTCGATGCGATGTTGATCGGGACGAACAAATTGAATTCTCTTACCCCGTGTTAAAAGCGAACTGGGCGACTGCTTTGTTATTTGGTTAGGAGCCTGGAATTTGAGTCATAATATCAGGCGATCGGGTCGTGCCACGTTTTTTGGAGGTTTCAACCAAGACCGTGCATGCAGTAAGTTGCTTTTCCACTCCCGTCAAGCTGTTGTTATCATATCTGCCATAAAAGTCTAGAAATTTTTGAATAATTAGTTAGAATACTAAGAAACATCCCCCCGATGCTAACCGTAGTGGACTAACCGGATCCAGGACTTACATCACTGCGAATGACTCTCATGAAAATGAGGTAGCTTCATAAACGTTGATTTATATACTCTGGTTCGCGACAAAGCCTGTTGACGTTCCCGAAGACTGTTATGCTCATCTGTGTTTCCCAGTGCCTTCTTACCTTACCCCTCTGTATTTATCGTTTCCTCTCACCCTCTCCACTTTCAGGGGTTCTCATCTTTGTTGTATGCATTTATGCGGGACACTGATGGAAACCCGAGAACTCCACGCGATCCAAACACAAATCTTCCGAACCTGGGACGAACAGACCATGGGACATTCAGAGCAGCGTACGTTGAAGCTCAGTTTTGGCTAGTAAAAGCAAGCTTCAGCCCGTTTAATTATTGTCTATCTTTCCTGACGCGAACGTACATCTACCTAGTAAAAACGACGAAAAGCACTGATTTGTATCAATCATCAAGTTGCAGAGATAGACTCATGTGTTGCAATCCACACTAGTGTTAAGCTTCTTCGGATTAGTCATTCGTATGCTGCATATCATGCTGGTGTTGAACTTTCTCGGATTGGTTGAGTTGCACCTGAAACTGTTTTGGCTCAACGCTGTGGAAATATTTCGATCCATTCACATAGGTTATCAATGCAGCTGCTTTTATTTAAGTCATTTCATACTTTGTTATTACCTTGTGATCGCCTCATGTAATTTTCTTTTACCCACTCTTAACCACTTTCTAATGGCCGTAGATGTGGTTGTAACATCGATAGCACAACATCAATGTTCGACAATGCTGCTTCGGGCGGCTTCAATTCTAAGACATTCTTTGATTGATGGCAAATTTTCCACGGTTGTTTGATTCCAATAGGGCCGCCGTTATTGCAAAAGCGCGCCAACTGACAATTTCGCACTTCTCATTGATTCACTCGTCGGGTTCAACCAAGCTGCAAATAAACAGTTCTGCAAAACTTGCTTAGTCATGATGGATGTGCTATTTGGTGCTTAAAATCCTTCAACTTAGGAACTGTGGCTGTTGAGCCGCAATGTTCTTCTTATGATACAGATTACAAAATGACAGGAATGTTAAGGACGTTGCACTTTTTTCTAAATTTTACTTTTATTTTGCTACTTCTGGACTTGTCTTCCCCGGTAGTTTCTCAAACCATATTTTGTCCGTTGCCTCATATGACGACTAGCTCGGCTGGGACTACAGACACGTTTAGGTCACATATATCATACATCTGTAATAAAGTTTAATGGTTAGCTATTCGTTCAGACCAGTGAATTCCATGTTTGTGTAACTGGTAGGAATCTTCAGTGCTTGGAATATGCCGGTCGGTTATTTGGGCAGTTATTCCGCAGCGAACAATTCTTTTCAGACTGTTTATTTTCTGCTTTCGTACAGTCGAACTGTGTCATGTAGGAGACACGCAAGAACGAGAGTGAATGACGCATTCAGTTACAAAAACGCTTACTATATAGACCTCTGAAGCCAAGAAGTTTCTGTCAGGTAAGTCTGACAAAATGGTACGCATAATGAATGTCACGTGGCTCGACTCCAGCCCTAGGCTGTTGGACCGCGGCCTTGCACATAGTCCCGACCGTGGCCAAGCCCAGGTAACAATAGACTTCAGACAACTGCCTTGATTACAAAGACCGACGTGGTACAAAGGAATGGTAATGACCACAGCCCTGCTTCACATCTCTCTTCTGTCTCAATTCCCGCTAGCCATATTCACAGTTGGACTGTTATGGATTCGTCCCAGAAGTGTTTACCTGCATCTTTTTCATTCTTTGAGAAAAATCATTGTCTCCCATGACATTATATCTTATCAAGGACAATAATTTTGTCACTGTTCTTTGCCACTTCAGTTCAAGTACCATAGACATTGTCAACCGAGAATGGAAAGCAGCGTTTGGTACGTTCAGTTTGTCAGTCTGGACACTGAAAACTCCTCACGTTTTGGTAAGTGCTTACCTACTTCTGTGTGAAGGAGTTGGCTGTGCCGTCGTGAATACTAGGCTAACTATTCCTTTACCCAAAAGCACCTACAAACCATTTGTTTTTCATGGTCTTCGTTATTGCTCCGTTGCTCAATTAACGTTTGTTGAAAGTACAGATCAATAATAAAGCTGACGTTCTCACGTTTAGCAACACTTTAAGTCGTTTAAGCTGATCAAATTTGGTTGACGTATATAGCGATATCTTGATGCAGATGGTTTACTATTCTCAGCAGAAGGAGTACTGAATTACGACAGCTTGGTGCCTACGTAATTAACTCATTCAGACGCCAACATAGAAGTAACTCACTGCACTAATCGATAGATTCAGTTCAAAGTGTCCCCGGAATACCGCAATTTACCATAATATCTATCAGGAGAATGTAGTTAAAATACTCGTCTATAGTAAACTAGACCCTGGGACTAAACACCAAATGCTAGAGGAACCTTCATGTCTTTATAAAATCACCGAAATTCAACGGAACAGTTTTGGCGAAAGCCCTCTGCTTCCACGGCCAGTGAACAAACCTCCCAAGAACAGGCACTTGAACTGACCAACAAAGGGTGTGGCAACGAAGAAGCCAGACAAACAAAAAGCGCAGTTTTTTCAAACTGAACGACACTGATCGCTTACACTGCACAACTTCACAGACCGATGCATTATGAAAGCTACTGACTGACTATCATAGAAGGCGATCGCTAATCCAATGTTCAATAGGAAATGGATATGTCTTCTTTTGTCAGTTGATGCAGAGGTTATTAGTAGCGGCATGTTCCACGGATGGTTCTGTCGTGCCATAACTGGCTGCCAGTACTATACGAAAGCGGAGGAAATGTTGATGCAAACTGCATTTGTGTGAGTTACAGTGGCGGAAATCTTCAAAGAAATCTTCGACTGATACGAGGTTATGAAACTCAAAGCTTGAATTGCTCTTTTGGCCCGGTTGCTTTCTCCCTCTCCCTCTCAAGTCCACGTGATTCTGACTCTGAATTATCCTTTGACATCTGTCTCACTCTCTCTGTTGTTTCTGATTATTTGAAACACGACCACTTTTTGACAGGAAATACCGAAAATCCTCTTGTACCTTATTCAATGACGAACTACAAAGAACTCGTTTTTTTCAGACCGCTCCTGTAACGATAACCCTTTCCTCGGGAATTTTCTTGTTTGTTAGAAAGTTTATAACAGCGAAGAGCCACAATCCTACCTTTCAAGTGATTGCTAATGCGCACATTTTCCAGTATAATCCTCCAGTGCAAAGAACACCCTTACTGCGTGATCAGTAGTTGGTCTTCCATTTGTTTTATTTGCATCCACATCCGCCAGTGATGTGTAAAAAGCGAACTCTACGAACAGTATGATAAACAACTTGCAACTTCTCCTGGCAGTTATTGTTAGCAACCTCTGACCCACGCACTCAAGTCACACGGGGTAGGCTTTGAGACTGTCTGTCGTTGATCGACTGGCAGAAAAAAACACCGATCAGTGCACGTGCATCCATACAAACATCCTATGTCGGATTCGCACACCGAACTGNATATGTCTTCTTTTGTCAGTTGATGCAGAAGTTATTAATAGCGGCATGTTCCACGGGTGGTTCTGTCGTGCCCCAACTGGCTGCCAGTACTGTACGAAAGCGGAGGAAAAGTTGGTGCAAACTGCATTTGTGTGAGTTACAGTGGCGGAAATCTTCAAAGAAATCTTCGACTGATACGAGGTTATGAAACTCAAAGCTTGAATTGCTCTTTTGGCCCGGTTGCTTTCTCCCTCTCCCTCTCAAGTCCACGTGATTCTGACTCTGAATTATCCTTTGACATCTGTCTCACTCTCTCTGTTGTTTCTGATTATTTGAAACACGACCACTTTTTGACAGGAAATACCGAAAATCCTCTTGTACCTTATTCAATGACGAACTACAAAGAACTCGTTTTTTTCAGACCGCTCCTGTAACGATAACCCTTTCCTCGGGAATTTTCTTGTTTGTTAGAAAGTTTATAACAGCGAAGAGCCACAATCCTACCTTTCAAGTGATTGCTAATGCGCACATTTTCCAGTATAATCCTCCAGTGCAAAGAACACCCTTACTGCGTGATCAGTAGTTGGTCTTCCATTTGTTTTATTTGCATCCACATCCGCCAGTGATGTGTAAAAAGCGAACTCTACGAACAGTATGATAAACAACTTGCAACTTCTCCTGGCAGTTATTGTTAGCAACCCCCGACCCACGCACTCAAGTCATACGGGGTAAGCTTTGAGACTGTCTGTCGCTGAGCGACTGGCAGAAAAAACACCGATCAGTGCACGTGCAGCCATACAAACATCCTATGTCGGATTCGCACACCGAACTGGGCCAACACTCGTTTCGTCTTTGCGGAACAACCAAACCCGTATCAGGTTAGCTTCACGCTTAGCTTACCACAGTGCCCGTCTTTGTATGATGGCGCTATCTGTTGAAATTTGGAAAATAATCCCCTAACCGCAACTGTGATGAATTTTCCAACACCTGGTCAGAGGTGTGGTGCATATGTCAGTGTTTTCCATGACACTTGTGTTTTCCGACACCCCAAGTGAATGAAAAAGCAAACCCGATTGCTGGTTATCACAAGTCTGATATGACACTTTGAAGCAAACAAAGATAATATAAATGTAAGCCAAACCAGACGTTCAAAGCTCTTTGATATCCTCTTTTGTAAACAATATAAGCATAAAAGGTGTGTATTGCGTCATCAGGACTAAATGAATCCCCTGACCAGTTTCCAAGCATGACGAAACCGTAAACTTTTTTGCACGCTGAAGTTCAATGCAGGGAAGGGAGCTCCTGAAGACACGATACTCTACAGCGAATCCAATCCAAACTCACACACCAATACATGCGAAGGACCGGTGGCCCAACTGTAATGTTCCGATGTACCCTAGTATCGGGTCAACGAACTAAGAAACAGGAATTCATTTGGAGGCACGTCAGCGAGGACCCGGGGGAGACAAAGTCCAGGCCCAATGGTCACGTGGATACCTACCGACCAGTACACCATTTGATGGACGAACCGAGAAAACCGCCCAGTCAAACAGCCAGTCACAGCCAACCAACCGCTCCTGACCAGTAGGCAACATATCAACACACACAAACCACCACTCAACGCACAACCACCTGTTCAGTCCGCCTGGCTGAGGAAGGTTTTCAACAAAACCAAAGCATCCTTCCGCCTTAAATCTCGATCAACCTCGGAACCTAGTCACTTGGCCTGACGAAGCTTTTGTGTCAAAAGCGAAACGTTGCCCAGCAATAAATCTACCGATTGTCACCAAACTTTTTCAAAAACAGTAGCAATGAGTTCTTTAGCTTAATCATCACGCAAATTAGCATGCCCTGGCCAGGGAGTATGTATACATGCACGTATTAAATCAGAAACGAAGTACACTGACAGCATATAGTCGGGCGCAAGGTTGTAGTGCCTGTGTGCGGAGGCATAGTGCATATTGAGTCATTGCGTTATATGTGCTTGAGAGTCCACATAGTAACATAAACTGCAGTGTAGTTTGTCGAACTTAATGCTTTGCACTACAGTTTATTCACCATCCTCTTTCGTCTTGGATAGTTGCATTTAGTGCACTGAGCGCATTCATCAAGTTTTCGTGTCAATTTTACTGTGAAGTGATTGCACTGTCATAGTTAAAAGAACTTGACCTTATGAGGGAGATTTTTTAAAATGAACATGCACTTGGAAGGCAAAAATGTTCGCGGTGTTTTCGTGCAAAGAACATATCCATATTAGGGATGTTCGATGCTCTACCTCATTTAAAATAGTGGCAGTTTTCACAGATATTTAAATTGGTCTTTGAAAAATTCCTCATGCTCGTTGATCCATATTTTAATGCAGTCAGAAATTATTGTTGATGGACAACAAACCATAGATATTAGGCTCCTGGAATGTTTGAACAAACATTACTGTATGAATTTTCACAGTCGGTCTCCTGAGTTCCGTTACGATGCCATAATGTTCAACAGGTTAGCTAATCAATTGTGGATAGATGCATGAGATCGAAAGGTTCATACTTTGAAAAAGTATACATTTTACCTGCCCGGGATCAGCGGCATTTTTAGGAATTGTGTGCAGTGTAATTAACTAAAATGTTCCTTACAAAAACCGGGTCTTTATGCGTAACAACTTTTCAAAGGCTTATCCATCTCTAAAACTTTAGCTAAACTGGTAATGTTATTAACCTAGGATATTTAACTTCCGTTTGTCCTCTTGTTTGATGAAAGCTGATATGTTTCCCCTAATCCACCATAGGGATACGCCAGAACCCATTTTGATTGCCCCACTCTTGACGGAGTGGATCTGGAAAACGAGGGAGGGTCAGGTACTGCAATTTCACATTTTGAAAAACGCATTGGGAACGTAAGTCTTTCTATTTTCTCCATACTTTGATACACTAAGCAATGGTTTGCACTATAACGAACGTTACTTGTTCTCCTCCAGTAGCTTTGAGTGTGTTCGAGAACAAGGATGAGGTAAAATGTTTGAATCTTCTATCAGCAGTTATAGACTGTCTAAACCAGCACAGTCATACAGAATATTCACCATCTGAATTTTCTGCACCGTGCCATTCCAAACGCCCCGCCAAGGTAATATACGTTTACTTTCGTAAGACTGTGGTTTTGTGACTTCATGTGTACCATTCAAGATTCCTCCTTGTCAATGAAGCCGATCGATGTCAAAATACCTCGAAGCAGTGCACATCTCCATCGTCCTTGTTTAGATCGTCATGAACCCCTTGCAGAATTTGAACTCATGACCCTATGGTCAGTAGCTGTACACTGTAGCAATGACCACGATGAGTTAATCAGCAGTTTAGTATCTTCCATTTAAACAGGATACAGCACAACCGTCGTTTTACATAACGTGATCCGGCGTTGACTGGCTTTTGTAGTAGGCAGTGCCCCATTGGAAGACCCACGTAACTTGTGGGTTGTTTCTCCGTCGGTGCAGACTAGTCATAGATGGTGAGACTTCGTTTGGTTGCATGGAGTAATGTATTATATCCATCGCGTAACCGTAACTCCCAGGAGGTTGTCAGAGTTTGCCATACTGTCTTGGGTTGCACTCTTGATAAGTCTGAACTAGTCGGGGCCTCCTCGAGTTACCAGAATGCCGACCCTCGTTATGACGTGAGTGACGAAGTTCAGTGTCCTGTTCTCAGACTGTTTGTTCTCAAATAACAGTAATGTTTAAAAATTCACCGCCCGTACTCCCCTGAAATAAGTGAGTTTGCCTGGCAACCTGTCTGACCGTTGGCAAATTACTAACCCATGCTATTTTGCTTCAGTCTTTCCTACATTCGGATACTTTGATTTCGTTGACTTTTCGGACTACCGCTGCCGGTCATAGAGGCTGATGACAGCGCCATTGCTGATATTTATTAGTTTTTGGTTTCACGCCGCAGGCCTTAGACGGTCTTGATAAACCACATGTTCACCTCAAAAGTACCTTGTTATAAAAACACCAGTAACCCATAATTCATGAGACATCTGCGGGAATGCTTTATCCTAAGCTAACGTCACACAGCATTGGGTAGCTCTGAAAAATGTTTCTAGCCACACCGCTTTTGATAACCCACTGATGAAAGCTAAATTCACAGAACTTTCGGCAACACTTTGTAAGCTCTACGACTTGCAAAGTCGTCTCAGACATTTTAGTGTCTACATGCTACTTCAAAGTAGAAATGTAAATGGAAAAATTTCGCAAACGCGAACGTACTGGTGCTGACCACGTCAGCTGAGACAAACTTGAGTTCATTTTCCGCAATTTAAGACCACTACGCCTCGTGGATCAAAAAGCTTACTTGTTGGAAAACTATCAGTTGGCGTACATGACAGCATTGGTATCAACAGCTTGGCGACAATTCCGGTAGTAAACCATGCGATGTATTCCAATGTTGAACATAAAATGACTCACATGTTTGTAGTTTAAGACGACAAAAATCAAAAATAGATCAATTTTGATAATGGTAGTTTTCTGTCAACATTTTTGACTCATTTCAGAATGACCTGATGACGGGATCCATCGAACAATTGCTTGTACCGTCACCTTTAACACTGTCGTTCTTCCAAGACACCGGGTAAGTTCGGATAGGGTGTTGGAAGTATAAAGCTTACTTCATAGTTCACTATTTTAAGGATGCTACTTGCTCAGCTGCCAGATCGAACTGCGAACTTGAAACCGGGCGGGATGTTTCAAGGCCCATGTAGCATGTATTCAGCCTGGTTACATGATGTGTTTGATTACTGGACTCCTGTAAATCCTGTTCACTTTTGGGAGCACTTTGGGACATCTAAGAAAATCTGCCAGTTTCATTTGTTTAACAATTAGTAGTAACTGCCACACAGACAGCTTACACTAAGCATTCTATTCCAGTGCCAAACTGCATGGCGTTTTTTAAATTCTGATTCACCTGTGCCGAATATGAAAAGGCCGTAGAAGGAGGCTATTGGGACTGGAAACTGTATGAAGAAGTTTTGTCGCGATTGACATATTTATGAGTGCCATCAAATGTTCAGATCTTCTAAAAGAATTCTCGTTACTACAAAGTGTTTCCTGGCCCTAATGGAAAATTTGCATATATATATATATATATATAATAATGTATAAGTACTCGCTTTCGAAAAAGTTTGGTGACAATCGGTAGATATAATTACGGTTGCCTTACAGTTTTTTGGTTAGAAACATCTGGCAAAATGAATAAGCTTTTTCTGACAGATTTTTATCTCAATTAAAATACAGAATTAGTTGCACAAGCGGTACTTCACAGTTAAGATAGACCTATACCGTAGAACTGTAGAACTGCACATCCGGCACGAGTAAAAACTCTTACTGGGCAATATTGAAAGGGTCATTTGGTTAACCATAGAATCCGTAAATACCGCACGTTATTCACTCACCGAGTACACACGGGCAGTTGGTATCCGTTGCATTGATAGTCTGAATTGTGAGTGGAGTAGAACATTGCTTCCACTACTCGGGTTCGAACCCCACATGTGTGGATCCTTTTCTTCCATTCTTATTTTTTTCAACGTGATCCTCCGTTTTTTGTCTCAGTGTTGCGCCTATACCGCCTTCTTTGTTTTTTTTTAACTTACCTTGTCATCGCACGTACTGTTTAAATCAACATGTGGGTTTCGCTATCTTTTTGCCGGCTTGCCTCGAGTCAGCGTGACTTTGGGATTCTGTTAGAAATCAGCAGTTCCTAAACCGGTGTATAGAAGCCGGCGTAGTCTCATCATATGAGATTCATACAATTCTATTATTGTACTATTGTATTCGTAATAGCGCCTTTGCTAATGAACCTCCATTTGAACGATTTGACTTTTGGGGTTTTGCGCGTAACCGAACGTAGCCCAACTGATTGCTGGAAAAAATAAATAATATGGGCACTATGAAATTGGCTGCGACCCCCAACCTTGATATTATGTAAACCGGTTGTTTGATCAATAAATACTTAGAAATAATATTTTATTCCTCTTTGTCGCACTAGGACAAAATACTTGCCCGACCGTTAAGGACACTGGGATCGTTCGGATAAAGCTAGTGGTAGTGACAAAGCGCGTTCAGCTAGTATAAACTCGGGCCTTGATTACCCAAGCAGTGAAGTCCAGTATTTTCAGTGGCCACTATACTTAAAACAGTTGACAATCTGGAATCAGCCCTAATGTCTTAGAACCATCCTAAGATAGGCCAGTCGCGGTCGAATGCATTTGTGCATCCAAAAAAGCTGGTGAAAAGCGGCGAAAACTACTCCCCCCATACCGATGGACTGCTGGTTCTGGTCTACTAAACTGAATTTCGCATGAAGTCATCGTGCCTTTTCTTCTGGTCGGTTTCTAGCGATAAATCCGTGTGTTTTTGAGTAGAACTTGTACAGTGGTGTCTTTTCTTGCCGTGTCTGCTCCTCTAAGGCTCTGGCGAAAAAAGTTATGGGATCAACCGAAGTAGAACATAGCAGCCGAAACGTTGCAGACAATGTTAGCCATCACTAAAATACCGAAAGTTTATTTTGAATGCCAAATTTGATTGCAATCGTCGTGGTTAAATTAACTGAAAGACGTTGTCTCAGTTTATCAAAGACATTCGGTTTATTTCACTGATGGGGAATAATACAAAGATCTTAAGGCTTGTATTGGACGGCAGGCCTTCAGATGTAAATGAACCAGTCAGGACTGTGAATGCCACTTGTTTATGAGAACTAAATTCGTTTGTTCCTTCTGGCTCTGCCTGATTTTCTAAGGCCGCAGTTGAATCGGCTAATCAGCCACTAGTTGGAAGCTTATCAATAGATGCTTTTGAGTGTATATACTCTAGAAAATGTTGCTTTATAAATCTATGACACTGAGGAGGAGAAATCGTGGTCACGCAAACGCGCAGTTAGCGCAGTGATGTAACACCGTATTTGTTAGTTTGTAGTAACATTGATAATGTAATTATCACAGACAGAAAAACATGCAGAATAATCTGTTCCTTCTTATCAAGCCGATTTCCCAACAAAGAACGTAATATGCCTTCAGCAACTGTCATTTACATGAAAGGATGACTTCATGAAGTTTGGGTTCACAGCAACGTCACAGTATCATATAATATACATTTCATATGTATTATATATACACTATCTTGACCTAAGACCTCCACCTTGACGTGGTGATCGGGCTTGGGTGTTGCAGTGGTCCCACTGACACCGAGAGTCTTCATACTGTTCGTGAATACAATCTTCCTACAGACTTATTTGAATCGGATTCAAAAGAACCCTGCTCAAAAAACAGCAACCGAGATCCTTTCCCTCGGTCTCCAAGAGGCCCCTAAAATGTACCATGGACCTAAGGATTGTTGCTGTTGTTTGGTCTGGTTTCAATTTAACTATTTTTGTTATGTTCAGTTGTGTTCAAAAAATATATATGGATGGAATCCAACTTTATCAGTGTCTCCGTTTATTTTCTCCCAGATGGTATAATGTCGACATGTCCAGGGCAGCGGACTGGAAATGGGGTAAAGGTTTGGGCTGCACTTTTGTTCAGAAGAGTTGCTACGAGTTCATGGAATCTCGAACTAGGTAAGGCAATTTAATGTTATCACACCTAACTCGAGTCCTTGTACGCTCTCAGAATAGGTCAATGTATTGTTCACACAAACCGTACTTCAAGCCACTTTTGCCACTGTCACCAAAGCGCTTGATTTTTTTTTACAACGATTCTGTTTCAATTGATGTCCTTCCGAACTTCCGACCACCGCCCAACTACGTGACAGATCAACCCATATGAATACGGTTGCG
Source organism: Opisthorchis viverrini (assembly GCF_000715545.1). NCBI lineage: Eukaryota > Metazoa > Platyhelminthes > Trematoda > Opisthorchiida > Opisthorchiidae > Opisthorchis > Opisthorchis viverrini. The sequence continues at coordinate 561,888 of NW_008751966.1, read as the reverse complement.
GTAATCTTCTTAGTCTAGTGACTTTTTCTGGCATAAACACACCATAGCAAAAGAAATCAGCTGAAGACGTATTCTCATCAAAAGCATTAAGTTATGTAGATCAGACAGTGTGACCCCGGTCCTTCTGCCGGGTGGACAAGCCCGTTGGGCCATTGACGGTATAGTTGCCATGTGAAGTTCGATTGTTCACCATAGTGGTACTAGTAGTGGATATTCATCAGAACATAATGCAAGTAATGTCATTTGCTTTGATTAATCTCATACACCTGCAGAGAACAATCGATACGCCCCTGGTGTGCAGAACCACCAGCTGGACAAACCGAATGCCTGAGCTACGACAACGCATTTGGACAATGTGATTTGCGAATGCATTCGTCCATACTGGAAGCAGAGTACCAATATTTCCGTCAACTCCCGAACGTGCCCACAAGTATGGTGCCATACTATGGTGGCAAACATTCACTGATGGATCGGTGCCCCTTTATTCGGGTGAGAAACAGTTGTGCCTGGTATGAACTATACGTTCACTGTCGTATGGGCTAGTAATCCAAGTAGACCAAAATTGAGCGGCGTAACAACAAACGAGGTTTAGGCACAACAGAAAGGGATGTTTTTGGTAAGACCAATGCACTCATAAGCGAGTCTGCTCTCCCGTGGTATCCACAGGGGCATTCCACGTTTCTCATTAGGCAATCAACCACACATGATGTCAAAGTCCAGGGAGAGGCCAAATCATTTCAATTTAGAGTTCGCTCTGTGAATAGGGCTAATCTATCCGAATTAACACCAAGCAGCACTATACAGCTGTTTTGGTGTCATCGGAAATCACCAGCGGTGGGTATATCATAGAATTTTAGGGAATTGCAAACCTACAACCTCCCGACAAGTAGTTTGAAACACTCAACCACAAACGGTCAGTCAGCGTTACGATTAACTCGCGCCTAAACAGGGTATTGTGCCACTCATTGATGAGCCACACAATTCGACTCCAGTGTTGACTGGCTCCTTCAGTGATAACTCAAAAAAGGGTTGTATGGATTATTTTTCCTTCTGAGCTTCTTATATATTATAGGGCACGTTACTTGATAATCTCTCTTCTAGAGGCTGCTGCATTTGGTTTTGGTTGGTGTACACTCAAGCGGCTATTTGAAATAAGTGGCAACAATCCAGTACGAGACCGAATGAATGACGACGACGATAGAACATCCTGAAGAACTAGGTGATTCCGTGATTCTCCTTTTCGCTCATGAAATGGTTATTTTTACTTCCATACTTTGTGTGAGATTCACACTGAGGAAAGGCGCTTACTAATATTATTATGCCCTCAGTTGCTCGACACCTATTCAAGGTCCATTTGTGTAATTTTGTCGTCTTAACTAGATTTTCTAACTTATCACGTCGAGTAAGTTAATTTATCTCGAACACAATGAAACATCTTAGCCGAAATCGGCTCGAAGAGTGTTAGGAAGACTGAGCGCCATGTGGTGGTGTATTGTATGGAATTTTTATTATAAAGTTTAAAGGATTTCTACAATCCTTGAAAACCACGGCAACCGAAACGTCGGATTACAACAGCCTGTTTCACTACGGTGTGTTTCGACTTTATAATAAAAAATTCCATACAATAAAACATCCCCTACCAAACAATCTCCCGAAAGGGCAGTAGAGAGGCAGGGGTACATTCAGACGTGAGATCACCACAGTGCCATGCAATCCCACGTATGTCCCTGCTTGAAACTATTCTTCATGTATCTTAGACGTAGATGGAATACGAGGCCGAAGTTGTTCCAAGTAGATATTCGATGTTGTGCCTGACTACACAACGCTTGTAGTGTGAGGTTTCCTAGACAGAAGCATCACTGTTGCCTCAGAGGTGCCAGTCGATATGGAGGAGATTTACCCATCTATCTCTTAACGGGTTAGGAAAGATTAAAGGAATTCCAAAGGAATTTATCAACGCTGTTGCTTAATTATGTGCAGTTCAACTCCTACTAGAAAAGGAAACACTTCTTCTTGGGTAGGACCAAGAACCAAGGAAATACATGGTTTAAGTAGACAGATAGATAATTGGGGCACTTAAAGCAGGTGGACTCATGTGAGCAAAGGGGTCGTCCAAAGTACATTGGCATCCAACAGGGCTCTTTATGTTATGTCGACTATCTGTGAATCCGGCTTTCACGTTTGTTGGTTCAAACAGCATATTTCGCATTTCGTCGTGCTGATGTGTTGCTACTGTATGATTTCAGATAGAAAACGTATTCCAGGGAAATCCTAGACGATTGCCTGTAACCTTGCCTGAAACGACTGACTGAATCATACAGCGAATCTCCTTCGATATGTCCAAGGACCATAATCTGAGTGTGTGCGTCGGTACAGCATGATTACAACGGGCCTGCAGTAAATGTCACTTAAATTGTACAAATGAATATATGTACTAGTTCAATTCCCGGTCGGAAGGTATAACCAACTTTTTCATGCTAAAAGCAGTGTCTTTGTAACTTATGTGCATTTGTGGAGATTGCTGTGGAATTAAAGGGCAATGCGCTTATTAAAAGTGCCATAAACCACAAAACTCTCAGCTGATATGATGAGCTATGTGATCCGAATTAAGATCCGCCAGAGCCTCTTTGAATGGAAAGTGGAATTCTTAACTGCAACCCGAGTAGTCAAAATAAAATGACTGATGACATGACCTAGCCTAAACAAGTAGCATTTTTAATCCCATTAGGCAGCACCATAACAGAGGTTTCATGAATACCAAAACACTGCAAAAAGTTAATAGAGTACTCTGTGGGAATCGGCATTCTTGAACATCACTTCTCGCTTGAGGCCCAGAATATTTGGATACATAATAAAAATTCTAAACAAGTACTGTTCCTCAAACAGCATATTTTGACTACCAAAACTGCTTGTTGCCATTTAGCCTTGGTTTGGAAACGGTAGCGAGTCGTCATCGTATTGTGATGTCACTACAAACCAAATATTTTTCCGTGAGTTTTGAAGGCTTACATTTAAATGGTGAGATCAACTGACTAAAGACGACATAGACGTCATTTATTTAAATTATTTGTGTATAGTGCTATCCAGGACTTTTTTTACGGTGCATTCTTTTTTATGATAACGACTGTCTTTTGGTGAATTTTATTTTGGGGAGGAATGTACACTCCGTGATGCCGAGGAGAACTTGACTTTTGGTGATGAATTCAGTTTCGTAAAATCTTGTGATGTACCAACTTCTACGAAGAACGAATTGTTGCCAAATACAAGTTCCTTAAAAAGCTAAGCAGTATCGATGATCAGTGAGATCAAGCGATGGCTTTTGAGACATCAAACCATACGAAGCTACCTCACCTACATGCTGGACGGAATTTTGTGGCAGCAAGTTTAACCGGGTAATTCGAGGTCAAGGAATTTCGAGATTCTATTGTACCTGGTTCATCACACGTCGTGAGAACTAGGTTAGTTACGATGCTGAGCTACAAGTAGTGCTGAATTATCCAACTGTTTCGAAAGGTTAAGCAGCTCGAATGGCCAGGGATCTGATGCATACAGCTCACTCGTCTCAGTGGTTGGCCTTGCTCGTTATAGACTATGCTGTATTTTGACTTTGAACGGTCCATGTCACAAAGCTCGTTGTCTGATAAAACACCAGCTGTGTTGAACTTGGGATTCCAAGTCTTTAAGAATAATTAGATGTAAACAATCGTCCTTTTACCTAATGTGGACTATTTTACACTGCGCTTCAAGCTGAAATCAGGAAAATTTCGCGGCAACACTAAAGCTTAATAAGCAGTATGTCTTGCACCATCGAGTTTCTGCGCCGGTGGGCGCCCTTTAGTGGGTTCATCAAGGGACTGCAGCGTCGACTGGAATGATATCTTCACAAAGTCGACACCAGATGCCGAATATGACACTACTCACTAGATCACACTAAAAATTGCGAGTTCCGGAAGAATTCGAATCTATCGTTACTCAGTCTGTCATTCCTGGATGTAATGCTGGTCCATCTGAATGATTTTGGCGAAACGCAACAAGGCCGACTTGGAAGTTGGTGTATTCAGATATGAAATAGGTTGGCTGTGCATGATTCATTAACAGAAGAATGGCGTGGCAGACTAAAGGCGCATAATGGCTAAGCTAAACAGTGACAAGTTTCGCATGGGTGAGGCGTTAGGTAAATGAATAAACGGACACACAAATCCACAGATGGGTGCGCGTGAAGACAAATTTTATGGCCTGCAACAAGTCACACGACTGATCGGATCATGTGACTCTTGGCTGCAGGCAGAGAACAACTGTACAGGACTCCCTTCTCCAAATTACAACATTTCATCAGGTAGGCTTTCTGACCTTTCGGGGGTGATGTTAAGGACACCGCATCAGTGTTGAAGATCATGAAGACTGTAAAAGAATTGGAAGAGCTTCCAGAGACTATTTATTAAAAAAATACTCAGTAACTTTCCAATGAGTTTGATTTCTGGTGTAAATATAGTGCAACTCATGCCGGATATCTTTAGTTTGAAATATAAGTTTGGTGGTCACTTCAAGGCAAACTGCTTGAGTTTCTTGGTGGACTGGTTAATGTCTGTGAACGTCTTTTGTAATTTCTTGCCTGTTTCGATATCGCTTTCTAAAGTAACTTATCGAAATCTCACTCCTAGGTTTGAACAACTGTACGTTCGCAACCGATATTTTTCAACAGCTCAGCGAGACTTTCTCTATAAATGAACCACGGCGATACAAAAGATGCCCGTGAAATCTACTCTGACATGGAGTCCTCCTAGGTTTGAACAACTGTACGTTCGCAGCCGATATTTTTCAACAGCTCAACGAGACTTTCTCTGCAAATGAGCCACGGCGATAAAATAGATGCCCGTGAAATCTACTCTGACATGAAGTTTACTATGTATATTTTCCTCAGACAATTGAGTACTCGCACTTTTCAACACAAGCTAGTCAAGGAAACCTGTCTGTCCACAATGAATTGGCGCGTAACTCAGGAATTGTTGACGAAGCGAAGTCAACATCATCATGTCGACGGGCGTGAGAAAAGTACCGCACATGTCCAATCGCCGTCTAGAAAGGTTGTAGTTTTGAATCAGTTGGAAAATGTTTGGAAAGCATCCTGCCAGTCCCCAGATCGAGTGTCAGGCTATTGTTTACACCGTTATGCATTGAGCCTATGTTCAGGACGATACAAAAATTCTGGGTCCGCAGACAGAGCCCTGTCTCGAGATAATGTTCAGCTTTTATCGTTTCAATGCCGTCTGAATCTGTGGGCATCTTATTCTTGAACGTATTTTCCAAGTATACTAGGCTACGTTCCAAGTCGTCTACTTTCTTTTCACTTGCCGTTATTCTATGGCAATTTTGCACCAGTGCTGATGTAGTGCAATCAGTGGTGGTTCTGTCATTCTGACTTACAAGATATCGCTCACGAAAACCTATAAGCTGTACATACTGTAATGTGGTTACTAGTGTTCAAATCAAGCAGCCAACAGGAAACTCAAGCGAGATGTTGTAATATGTTTCAGACTTTTCATTCAGTTCAAGTGATAAAGTTCTTGGATTCATTGTCAGCTTATTATCGAATTAGGTCATGTCGTTGGCTTGTTCGCTTAGCTGGGCAATTCGATTGCGTCATTGTGGAGCTCCCCAATAACGCACCGATGATGTCACCTCGATTGGTGATGAAATGTTTGCAATCGAATTGCCCAGCCCAACGAACAAGCCAACGACCATTTACGCTACCTGAGCTACCGACATTTTCTCTATAGAAAGTTAGGTCATGTTTTGGCTTTGCGCCTTTGTGGCTTAAATTTCCTTCTCAAATCACTTTTCTGTCCTCACGATACGCGGTTTTCGGCTATTTTTTTCGTCTCATGGGGCTCACGATTAGTCTCCTGAATTAGTGTCAACATGCGCGGAATCAAATCGTGGATTAATAGATTCACTGAGTAGTGATGAGAAATCACACAGAAATATAGTAAGGAACGTCTTCTGTGGGCCCTCCCGTGGAGTGAAATTCATTCAGAGGTCGCTCTTAGGAAGACTACCATTTACAACCTGAATCTGTTCATCAGTTGCCACTCGGACCACAACCCCGAGAAGACAGGTCACCAAGTTTCCTTGACCGAACCTCTCTGTTGAATGACCCTAGAAAGTCACCATTGTCAGTGTCATAAAATGCTAATGTTTCTACTAAAGTACAGTCGGCACACATGGTGAAATGTCGAAAGGCCCTTAGGGATTAACATTCAGTAATCCCATATTTGTTGAAGTATGTACATGGATATAATGATTCGCACTCGTAAAGTGAACTCTGCTAAAAGAATGTTTCACCAGTAAGTGGTACCGGTGGAATTTGGAGTAGCTCAACGAGTAAGTGTATGATTCTTACTACTCGTCTCTAGGTTTCGGCCATGGGAATCTATTAGTCCTCGGACTACATGACAGCTACGCACCAAAATAGTACCACATTTGAACGACAAGTAGTTGCTAAGATGGCGACTGCTCAACTTATAAAATCGCGGAGGATTTCATCTAAGAGGCTTTTCTTCGCAAATCCACATTGATAGTGTCAATTTTGGACGATGCGCTTTAAGGGAATAAATGTTTTCTCCAGCCAACGCCAAGCCACAAATTATGGCCAGTCATTTCGGTCAGTTTCTCAGGTCAAAAATTTCTCTTCGTTTTTACTCCAGCATATTATGTTCGTACATTTCCCACTTTTCCATGTCGGGACATCTAAGCACTTCTTGTGTGCTCTCTTGTTGAATGTTTTAACACTTCCCGATGAGCGCCCCATGACATCCTGATAAAAATCCAAAGACAACTCGAAGGGAAGTCAGAATGTCCTCGGACGAGGTGTACAGCGCTTCATGTTTCAAATCACAATTATAGGGCACCGTCGCTTCATTTTCAGAGGTCTTCAGGTCTCCCTCACGACTTAATTTAACGATAATCCTCAGAATAGGTCACTAACACACCAAACAACTGGACGCCACAGCAGGAAAAAGCGTAGGAGTTCAGCTTCTTAAACTTTTAAGCTCCAGAACTAACCGAATGGCGTCCAAACTTTTTAATCATGACCACAATTCCACACATGCACTTTATTTTCTGTTTTGTTTGATTTTTATGTTTAGACTTGAATGTAAACAAATCGCCGCCGGATTTCAATAGACTGACGTACCCTTACACTGTGAATCACTCAAATCTTATCCGTGCTTTTATGGAGTGTTACTTCCAAAAGGGAGTCACAATCCGAGGATACATAACTAGATATTAGGGGTTGTATAGCATGGCAATGAGTCTCTGCATTAACCTTTCAGAACTTAACAGGCCGGACACAAATATTGGGAGTGACGTCCTCCCATTTGGTAATTCGTCATAGTTTCAAAGCATTCTGAGAAGTTATCGCTTGCCGTGTGACTTGTTTTTAAGCTTCACAGCAGCGTGCGTTCTGGGTGGTGGTGGCGCCAACTAGTGCATACTATCCTTCTACTGTTTGAAGAATACGGCCAGTCGGTGATTCAGATTCTCCACCGGACTCGATGAAAAAAGAACGTCCCTGAAGAAAAGTATGAAAAGGATCGGAACACTAACGGCTCCGTCTAGCACAACCAGTTCACTAAATGTTCTCCGATGACACCGAAATCAGTCATTTTATGAGCATGAATCGTGGAAAATTCAGATTATCAGGTGATATCTGGTGTTATTTCGAAGTGCATATCGATGAAAGCAACCGGATAAAATGTAACTATTGCCATCGAAGCCTTAATAGCAGCCAACCAGATCGTTCTGATTGGTATTCCGCTAGCCCATACCTTACTAATGGTTAGTTTGGCCCATTTTCAGTCATTCGCATAACTTATAATGATTTGTGATTGGCCGTACGCCTTATTCCCATAGGTTGCATACGAAAGGAGCATTGAAAGGTTTTCACAGTTCAAGATATTAGTCTTCGATCGCAGTTGAGCAGAGTGTGCAATGCGGCTTAGGTCGAACGATCAAACATTGAATTTGTCATTGTCCTATTGGTGATTTTCGACCAGTTTTTTAACATAGTTTGTCAATGATCCCTGACTGGTGAGACAACAAAATGTGATTAGTCAACAAAGAAAGCAGTATGGATAATTTTCAACGCGTTTATCCTCACCAACTCGGAGTTGTTAAGGAGCGGACGTGTAAATATTCGTAGGTTCTCATCTTTGCCATTATGTTACTTGTCAAAATCTGTGTTATGAAAGATTACAGTTCCAACTTTGACTTGGCATTATGGTACTCCACAGCCTGGTATTTCCAAGGTGGCTGGAACACTGAAGTAAGTGTATCTTCGACTAACGGACCTCCTCTTCTCGGTCTGTGAGTACGGCAGAAAGATCTGACGATACCATTACGACTTTTTTTACAGTAAGCTTAGTGGATTGCGTGAGCGTGTTTAGCGTGCTTCATTCGTCCTACTTTGATGACAAGATCTGACGATACCATTACGACTTTTTTACAGTGAGCTTAGTGGATTAGAGCGTGTTAAACGTGCTTCATTCGTCCTACTTTGATAACCCGTGTTAATTTGTACATCCAACCGAAATCCTTTCATCAAAATTCTTCTTATTGAACTCAATCTATTTTACAGCGCCAAATACGAATAAGTGGTTGCAGTTTTATGGCGTAAACTCCTTCTGCCTGGACCACATCAATGAACCTTGGACATCAGCACAATGCTACACAAGCACTACTATGAAAAATCAAGTGGCTACATGTCACAAGGTAAATGAATCTACTAAACACGATTTTGGGATGCTGAACATTGAGATGTCATTGCTACCTAAGCTAATATTCAAAGTTGATGTCTAGTACAAACTGAACGTTCCACTGATTAGTCTGTCGAAACTGAATACCAGAGACCCAATATTCGAAAGCACGTGGGCTCGAAACATCAGGGATTTATGACAGATTCGCCGCCGATTATCTGCAATAAAGATTAGGTTGTGCTGTATTCCCCTAGACAGGATGAAATCCTTACAAAAAATACTGATCTAGACAGGGTAAAAGAGCGATATACCTAATCTATCGTTGACTGTTCGCATGCAATATAGCCTAAAGACTTAGTGCACTGCAATGGGAAACTCCAGTAGCAGCCTAAACATTGGAGTAACCAATCGCGCTAGATCAGGTTGCTGAGACCCAGTACGAGCCAAGTACCGATACATTGAAGCTCTGGTTAACCATTTGCTTTCGTATCTTACTGAGACGTAGATTCATTTACCCTCGGCTTAAGCTTTAGGTCCTTTGGCCATTGTACAAACGTTTCCCGAGTAATCTCATACGTTTAAAAATATCCGTATTTGTTTCAGTTCTCTTGCTCTTCCACCCTGGGCTTAATACTCACACTTGAAGGGAAATCGTTTCAATGCCCACTAGAAGGTGGTACGATTCAGATCGATACGGTGGGAACGTACTTCTACCTGACTGGCAAGGCGAACTGTCCGCCATGCTCAACCGCTTGCAACGTGAGTAACAAAAGACCATCTAAATGCATCCAGGTCACAATAATGCTTATGTCGGTGTTCAGTCAGCAATGTCCTCAAATTTGGAGTGTATGTTACTCAACCTGTAGGGCATCTAGTTTCACACTCTGTTTACACGTGAATGCAGGTTAAGGTGAGACCAACACACTGCGAAACCTATCTGTACAGACGATGCAGTCGATAACTTTGGCAAAATTGGGATTTAGGACAGAAGTGAAGCAAATTCCTTCTCGTTGGTGGATGGCTCTCTCCCACATTCCTGTCAGGAAAAATAGCTAGACTTGGTGTTCATCAAAACAATTATGAAATAAATAAATTCCGGATTTATTGATGTTCGCACTTTGATTCCTCTTGGAATCGACACAAGATGCACACGCAAACCACCGATTTTCGTCAACTACGTACGAGACTTTTGTATTCTAGCCCTACTTATAGGGACCATGGCTGGTTGGCAAAAGCATGACTGTTTTCAGTACGAATCCGGACATATCCCGTATAATCTTACTATAGGTGAACATTGTCCCCAATTTTATCCTAGTGTCACAGCCCACCCCCCAAGTTTACCCACCCATGGCGGTCGTATCCGTTTCATTTCTTTTGGAGTTTTAAAACTACAGGGTATCACGAAAAGTTCAAATTTCATTATTTCAGGTCATTCGTGAATTCGCTTCTTTTCCTGTGTTCAGCATCTAACAATGATCAATTTAGTGCGAAATGTCTCTCAGACGAGGAGCGAACTACGGTAGTCAGTGTTTAAACCGTTAGAACACCAATGCCTCAGACTAGCACTACATCAACTGACTATCTTTTGATGCAATGTTTGGTCCTTGGGGCCAATAACGGCGCGTTATTCCCATGTATTGATATCTACCTGATTCAAGTTGTTACGCTATAGATGCAAGTGAGCGTGCTCAATGGACCAGCAATGTTCTACATTGTTAGCATGCTGCAGCTGCTGATGTAGGTGCTGTTTTTTTTACTAGCGTTAATTGAGTAATCCTTTCTTCGTCTGCAGCTTCCTCGACTGCAGCAGCTGACCACGCCGTTTGTTTTGATTGCCATTGCCTGCGTTGTCGCTATTGTCGATTGCAAGCGTTTTGCTTTCGAAACGTTCAATTCAAATTCAATACAGGAATTTAGACTGGAGGAGACGGAGCACTAACTGACATTTCAAACGTTAATAGGTGTGTAATGGTAGCTGAACCACAAATCTCATTCACAAGGAAATCTGAAAGCGACTCGCCCGAGCTCTCGGACGAGTCACAGTCCTGCCAAGACCTATGAAGTTGTGAAAACGAGTAAATCTAACAACAAATTCGGGTTTTCCCTCCGGGAAATTCAGGGTCACATAGGGGTGAGTAAGCTTGCACTTTGAACGTTCAAAGTGTACACGGATAAAAGGAAGTAGCTTCGATGTCCTACTTAGAATAGTTCATGCGGACACACGATCATCATCCAGCTGTAACTTCCACACTCAGACTCGTGGCCCCTTGAAGAGCACACCCCAAGTCATCGAGCAGAACAAAGATGGGGAAACAGGACCTTGAGGAACCCTACTAGTTGTGGATAAACGTCTGGACAACAGTAAGTATCAGAATGAATAGTACGAAGAATAATAACTCTGAGGGCGCTCCTCGTTGATAAAATATGGGTGGAAGAGCCGAATTATCCACGGATTCCTTTGAAATCCAGGAAAGCTACTGCAGTTAGTCGGTGGTAGCGTTGTCCTAACGTCATACGAAGCTGCAGTTCATGTACTCTTTAGCTGGTCAAAATTCTGTCTGGCGAGTCTCAAATGACGCAATATTATTGAAGCTTGTTTCTGTGATTGAGGCAGCCGCATCGGAATAAAGATACAGCATCGGGACGCAATCTTGTTGTCAAGTTAATTTAAACAACTTGATCTAGGCAAAACGCAAAGATTGATCACAGTGTTTGTATAACACTGGTGGGAGTTCACCTGAACCTGCGGTACGATAGCGCTTCAAGACAGAAAAACATATTAGTACTCCATAAACTTTGGCGAGCCGAGCGAAAGACGTGAGTATGAGAACAGATGGCTACCTAAACTGTTACCAAAAATATTCACCGATGCAATCAAAACGTTGGTTCCTGTTGTACTCTATAGTTGATGGAGACACGTGTACATATTATATAAAGTGTCTTCATTTTCAGGGAAGAGTGGTGTCCTTGGTCAGCGGCACAGAAGTGCTGAGACTTATAACGGCAACAAGCTTCCTGGTTTGGATGCTAGCAGGTTACGTTCCATAAAGCCTCGTAATACAATACAAGTAGTCGGCCTTCTGTGACGGGTTAATAGGTGTGTAATGGTAGCTGAACCACAAATCTCATTCACAAGGAAATCTGAAAGCGACTCGCCCGAGCTCTCGGACGAGTCACAGTCCTGTCAAGACCTATGAAGTTGTGAAAACGAGTAAATCTAACAACAAATTCGGGTTTTCCCTCCGGGAAATTCAGGGTCACATAGGGGTGAGTAAGCTTGCACTTTGAACGTTCAAAGTGTACACGGATAAAAGGAAGTAGCTTCGATGTCCTACTTAGAATAGTTCATGCGGACACACGATCATCATCCAGCTGTAACTTCCACACTCAGACTCGTGGCCCCTTGAAGAGCACACCCCAAGTCATCGAGCAGAACAAAGATGGGGAAACAGGACCTTGAGGAACCCTACTAGTTGTGGATAAACGTCTGGACAACAGTAAGTATCAGAATGAATAGTACGAAGAATAATAACTCTGAGGGCGCTCCTCGTTGATAAAATATGGGTGGAAGAGCCGAATTATCCACGGATTCCTTTGAAATCCAGGAAAGCTACTGCAGTTAGTCGGTGGTAGCGTTGTCCTAACGTAATACGAAGCTGCAGTTCATGTACTCTTTAGCTGGTCAAAATTCTGTCTGGCGAGTCTCAAATGACGCAATTTTATTGAAGCTTGTTTCTGTGGTTGAGGCAGCCGCATCGGAATAAAGTTACAGCATCGGGACGTTCCATAAAGCTTCGTAATACAATACAAGTCGTCGACCTTCTGTGACGAAGGTGGGCGGGTAGACTGCAGTCAACCTGAGCTGTAATCGCTGTTACCGGCCTCATGGCCGTATCACCATGCACTGGAGTCATACTGACACGTGTCCGTTGGTATGTGTAGGAAGTTCTTTCCGGCTTCATTGTGAGCCGAAAAGAAACATCTAATAATGCTTCTTGTTTTCGAGTGAGATGTTTCTACCTATTGGCCCATTCTCGATACGGTATTACCTATAATGCTGACGAAAACTCTCGGATAAAAGTGTTCAACTAAACACGGCATTTCTTCTCTTCATAGCTTATAAGCATACTCATGCATACGGACTTTGAATGGGACCCTAGTTAATGATACCTGCAGTCGAATCTGCAACGCAAAGTTCATTACAGCTGATATTTAGCATAATGTAGTATATATTTCTATAAGCAACGTGTGAAGATTCATGAAAACCCGCACAGTGCATCATTGGTTTCGATATATCTGGATTTCATCTGGTAGACTTAACCCCAAAGTTTCACTCAACCTTTTTTTCGTTTTGCTGAACTTCAGGCTGCGCATTTATGGTATTAACAACTCATCGGCATAATCACAAAGTTCAGGGAGCTAAAATCACTTTTATTATCAAATGGGACCAACATACGGTTAATGACTAGGGAACTCTGTACAGCTCTTTCCTTTGGGTACACCATGCAGCAGGATAATTGGACTATTGATGGGACAATTGAAGACCGTTTCGGCAGTTAAATCTTTTCTGCGAATGGCCCTGCTCGTTCAGTCCCTTAAAATGGTCTCAACAGAGGACATTACATCCTCAGGACCTTCGTAATAACTCCGCCACCTGCGTGTGCGGCCCGTAACAGACTGAATCATCCGAAATAGTGTATTTGATGACAGTCAAACAGGGGCCGCATGTAAAGGTAAAAGTGACTGCCCACAAAAGAAAAGATTTTAAAAACTGTTGGGTGAAAACATGCACGAATTACAAGAGTCTGCTTAATAGTTTAGTTGCACCTTCAAATATGTTCAACTGAGTTTTCAAAAAGAAACAAGATCGATGGGATTTTGGCACTACGGTTATCTAATAAGCTACAAGGGAGGCCAAATCGGTTATGGATCAACGGTTAGTATTCAATCCCATAAAGTAGCACACTAAGCCAGAAGTTTGTCAGATGCTTAACTGTCATGATTTTTTGTCTAACAGGACTGTCCGGAAGCACAGGCGATTACCACCTCACCAGACGCAGCACCAGCCGAAATACCATGTGGATCAAGAACACTCCGATCGTCAGACGAATTTATTATCCATGCCGTAATCTCTGCTGCAGCTCTTACTGTCAGTGAATTTATTTGACCAACCACGTGCGATTTTCATAATGAAAGCGCTGACAGGGTATCAGAACGTTCAGACTAGTTAAAAATACCAAAAAGCGAGATTTGGTCGACAAGTCTTATTTCAGAAGGCGTTGCATCCATAAATGCAGTAAACTCCTTTGCCACAAGTAACTGTCTTTGTTTTATCCTGTAACCATTTCATGTATTGCATCATTCTCCAGTGAACATAAACCAACTTTGCCCTTGTGTCCTTGTTCTGAACTCAACTGGTTAAATGGCCTTTGAATGTTAGGAAATCAACCAATTTGCCACTCATGAAGTTTTGAAAGTACTGAAAGACTCCACTCAGCACACGGTAATTCACTTGTGCCAGCTAAAATCACGAGGCGTTAGAAAGGCGATTCATAGTGGCGTTAGGCATTAAGAGAGAGTGTGNGCGTTAGAAAGGCGATTCATAGTGGCGTTAGGCACTAAGAGAGAGTGTGTAAGAAGCCCACCCTGGGTTTAGAATCTCATCTCAACAGAGCTATCTGAAAGAGGTGTCCACGACTTAATTTGAACACTAAACAAACGGAGAGTAGTTATGAAAGCCTCATTGTCTCTTCTCTTCGTTGGGTACACAGCTTACCGGATCCATCTAATTTCCGCACTTGTCGTTTAAGTTCACGAATTGCAACACAGTTTTACTGTCTTGAATGCTCACGCTGTGTAGCAGGATCTATCGCATTCGTCCAAGCCTGATGCGAGGCACGTTCGCCCAGTTCCATGGCTCATCGTCGAACTTTAGTCTCATCACCTAAACTGACACGCATGCTATGCAGCGTCTTCAGCGGTTGAACTAATGAGGAAGCGACGATGAATGGCACTTTGGTCCTTCTCCTCAGTTTGTACTAGAAATGCCCTTCAGACACGCTCATACAGTAATTTTAACATAAAACTTCATTTTACCTGAAGTCAAAATTCTCGGTTAGATCCAAAGTCGTCATACCTAGGCTTGCAGAGTAATGCACACGAGCTACTTAAGACCAAAATTTCACCTTGTAAGCACAGTCCACTCAACCTCGCACATTAGCTGCCCACATTGATGTTGTGACTGGTATCACCTGAATTAAAAAAGACGACAGTTCTCGTCGTTCAGTAAAATTCTGCTAAACAGGCTGGCAAAAACTGATGGATTATTGGGGAGATTTTCAAAGATGTTAGTCGTACTACGGAACAGTTCGCTCACCACCCATAGATTAATAGAAAAATAACTTCGAATCAGCCGCATGTAGCCGAGCATGTACCAAGCAACTCGCCTCTTTTCTGTGGATTACGAGGTGGGTGCCTATGATGATTCACAAGAGCGGAGCAATTATCCACTGCTTCCACTTAAAGCACAAAAGAGAAATTTCAAAATCAGGTGAAAGCAACAATCGCTCGAACGAAAGCAGCACAAACGCAGTCGAAGCCGACAGACACGAAGCTGCCGAATGATTTCGCCACTCCATATATTAGTACCTTTGAGCACAAATCTAGCACTCCATACACCTGAAGTTGCAGCGGATACAGTGAAAGTACGCCAAATTGGGAAACAAATTTTGCTCTGGACATCTCTTAACTGGTCTTTCCAGCTCCCACTGAAGATTTGACACGCCGATTCTATTTGCACTGGAGTAGTGTAGGCTAAGAATGATGCGTTAAAAAAGGGACAAGGAACCTCCCCAACCTTGTCCGTTCTGCGTCCAATGGATAATCAGACCTGCGAAATTCATTATGTCCAGTGTTGCACTAGTTTGCCGTGCCGCGAAATGTTTACCCACCCATTCCCAGCTATTCCGTACCCTTCTATAGAGGGCATATTCATGGTTGTACGACTACGACCTATAAGCATATACTACAGATGTAGCCCTATCCATGATACCTTACCCCTTAGGAAACAAAGTCTTTAAATCAAATTGAACAGAAAAAGCACAACTGAGATTCACTGAGCAGGCGATATCTCCACACCTGTCTACAATAAAGGGAAAAGCTCCGAGCGACTGAGTGCACTGAAGAGAACACGAAGCCCCAACAATATGTGAATTTTGTTACATATGTACAAATTGCTCCTCTTATGTATAATCATATATCGATCCTTCCTGTGATGGTTGAAACCTGTGCTGCTTCAAACGGCGGATAGTACAGTATGTTCAGATGAACCGCNCGCGGTTGGTTGTTCTGAAGAAGCTCCATCAGATTTGTGCCCTGAATCCAACAATTCCTTTACGAACCAGGGAAATGTTGGCGGTCCGTAAAATATGAATGTATGAGCTCCGCGAATTTTTCGTCTGAAAGGAAAGGGGAAGAGTGAGGAAGTGATTGAAACATGTTTAGTGTCAGGGCCAGGATTCTTTCAGAACCGCCAAAAAGACCAAAGTAAAACTGATCTGTTAGAATACGTTTCGCAAAGGATACACAGAAAACCTTCAGGACATCCAGTTTCTTCAAAAATGGCCCCGGCACATGACCTACTTCTAAAAAGCAAAACTTGGCGACACAGTTAAATAAGCAGCCAGTGTTCCCGTTCAGCNAGGTGGGCGGGTAGACTGCAGTCAACCTGAGCTGTAATCGCTGCTACCAGCCTCATCGCCGTATCACCATGCACTGGAGTCATACTGACACGTGTCCGTTGGTATGTGTACGAAGTTCTTTCCGGCTTCATTGTGAGCCGAAAAGAAACATCTAATAATGCTTCTTGTTTTCGAGTGAGATATTTCTACCTCTTGGCCCATTCTCGATACGGTATTACCTATAATGCTGACGAAAACTCTCGGATAAAAGTGCTCACCTAAACACGGCATTTCTTCTATTCATAGCTTATAAACATACTCATGCATACGGACTTTGAATGGGACCCTAGTTAATGATACCTGCAGTCGAATCTGCAACGCAAAGTTCATTACAGCTGATATTTAGCATAATGTAGTATATATTTCTATAAGCAACGTGTGAAGATTCATGAAAACCCGCACAGTGCATCATTGGTTTCGATATATCTGGATTTCATCTGGTAGACTTAACCCCAAAGTTTCACTCAACCTTTTTTTCGTTTTGCTGAACTTCAGACTGCGCATTTATGGTATTAACAACTCATCGGCATAATCACAAAGTTCAGGGAGCTAAAATCACTTTTATTATCAAATGGGACCAACATACGGTTAATGACTAGGGAACTCTGTACAGCTCTTTCCTTTGGGTACACCATGCAGCAGGATAATTGGACTATTGATGGGACAATTGAAGACCGTTTCGGCAGTTAAATCTTTTCTGCGAATGGCCCTGCTCGTTCAGTCCCTTAAAATGGTCTCAACAGAGGACATTACATCCTCAGGACCTTCGTAATAACTCCGCCACCTGCGTGTGCGGCCCGTAACAGACTGAATCATCCGAAATAGTGTATTTGATGACAGTCAAACAGGGGCCGCATGTAAAGGTAAAAGTGACTGCCCACAAAAGAAAAGATTTTAAAAACTGTTAGATGAAAACATACACGAATTACAAGAGTCCGCTTAATAGTTTAGTTGCACCTTCAAATATGTTCAACTGAGTTTTCAAAAAGAAACAAGATCGATGGGATTTTGGCACTACGGTTATCTAATAAGCTACAAGGGAGGCCAAATCGGTTATGGATCAACGGTTAGTATTCAATCCCATAAAGTAGCACACTAAGCCAGAAGTTTGTCAGGTGCTTAACTGTCCTGATTTTTTGCCTAACAGGACTGTCCGGAAGCACAGGAGATTACCAGCTCACCAGACGCAGCACCAGCCGAAATACCATGTGGATCAAGAACACTCCGATCGTCAGACGAATTTATTATCCATGCCGTAATCTCTGCTGCAGTTCTTACTGTCAGTGAATTTATTTGACCGACCACGTGCGATTTTCATAATGAAAGCGCTGACGACAGGGTACCAGAACGTTCAGACTAGTTAAAAATACCAAAAAGCGGGATTTGGTCGAAAATTCTTATTTCAGAAGGCTTTGCATCCATAAATGCAGTAAACTCCTTGCCACAAGTAACTGTCTTTGTTTTATCCTGTAACCATTTCATGTATTGCATCATTCTCCAGTGAACATAAACCAACTTTGCCCTTGTGTGCTTGTTCTGAACTCAACTGGTTAAATGGCCTTTGAATGTTAGGAAATCAACCAATTTGCCACTCATGAAGTTTTGAAAGTACGTGAAAGACTCA
>NW_008751966.1:529975-543563 GCF_000715545.1 Opisthorchis viverrini | reverse complement strand
CCCAGTTCCATGGCTCATCGTCGAACTTTAGCCTCAACATCTAAACTGTGACGCCAATGCTATGCAGCGTTTTCAGCGGTTGAACTAATGAGGAAGCGACGATGAATGGCACTTTGGTTCTTCCCCTCAGTTTGTATTAGAAATACCCTTCAGACACGCTCATACTGTAATTTTAACATAAAACTTCATTTTACTTGAAGTTAAAATTCTCGGTTAGATCCAAAGTCGTCATATCCATACTTGCGGGGTGGTGCACACAAGCTACTTAAGACCAGAATTTCACCTTGACCGAGATTTCTAATAAGCACAGTCCACTCAAGCCCGCATATTAGCTGCCCACATTGATGTTGTGACTGGTATCACCCGGTTATGAATTAAAAAAGACTAGATAGTTCTCGTCATTCGGTAAACTCCTGCTAAACAGGCTGGCCAAAACTGATGGCTTATTGGGAAATTTTTCAAAGATGTTAGTCGAACTACCGAACAGTTCGCTCACCACGCATACATTAATAGGAAAATAACTCCAAGTGAACAGACCTTCGAATCAGCCGCATGTAGCCAAGCGTATACCAAGCATTTCGCCTCTTTTCTGTGGACTACGAGGTGGTTGCCTATGATGATTAACAAGAGCGGAGCAGCTATCCACTGCTTCCACTTACAGCTTTCCGATATGAAGCACGAAAGAGATTTCAATATCAGATGAAAGCAACAATCGCTCGAACGAAAGCAGCACAAACGCAGTCGAAGCCGACAAACAGGAAGCTGCCGAATGATTGCGCCACTCCATATATTAGTACCTTTGAGTACTAATCTGGCACTCCGTCCACCTGAAGTTGCAGCGGATACAAAGAAAGTAAGCTAAATTGGGAAACGTGTTTTGCTCTGGAAATCTCTTAACTGGTCTTTCCAGGTCCCACTGAAGAATTGACAAGCCGGTTTTATTTGCAGAGGTAGTGTGGGCTAAGAATGACGGGTGAAAAAAGGGACAAGGAACCTCCCCAACTTTGTCCGTTCTGCGTCCAGTGGATAATCAGACCTGCGAAATTCATAATGTCCAGTGATGCAGGTACTTTGCCGTGAAATGGTTACCCAACCACTCCCAGCTATCTCGTACTCTTCTATAGCGGACATACTAATAGTTGCACGACTACAACCTACAAGCATATGCTACTGGTGTAGTCCTATCCATGATATCTTATCCCTTAGGAAACAAAGTTTTCAAATCAAATTGAACAGAAAAAGCACAACTGAGATTCACTGAGCAATTGAACCAAACTAGGTTCGCGATATCTCCATACCCGCTTAGAATAAAGGGAAAAGCTCCTAGTGACTGAAAGCAAAGAAGAGAACACGAAGCCCCAAGAAGATGTGTACTTTGTTACATATGTACAAATTGCTCCTCTTATGTACGATCATAGATCGACCCTTCCTGTGATGGTTGAAACTTGTGCTGCTTCAAACGGCGGATAGTACAGTATGTTCAGCTGAACCGCGGTTGGTTGTTCTGAAGAAGCTCCATCAGATTTGTGCCCTGAATCCAACAATTCCTTTACGAACCAGGGAAATGTTGGCGGTCCGTAAAATATGAATGTATGAGCTCCGCGAATTTTTCGTCTGAAAGGAAAGGGGAAGAGTGAGGAAGTGATTGAAACATGTTTAGTGTCAGGGCCAGGTTTCTCTCAGAACCGCCAAAAAGACCAACTGACCTGTTAGAATACGTCTCGCAAAGGATACACAGAAAACCTCCAGGATATCCGGTTTCTTCAAAAATGTCCCTAGCACATGACCTACTTCTAAAAAGCAAAACTTGGCGACACAGTTAAATAAGCAGCCAGTGTTTCCGTTCAGCATAACAGGATTACGGGGACAATCGTTCGAACAATGGTAATCCAAGAAGAAACGTTATAACAACTCTCCCAGTAGCTGGACGATGCCAACAGAACTGCAGCTTCCTTGTGCCACAATTTACCATCCTTTCGACAGCAAAAAATCCCAAAGAGAATGATTTTCGGACTACTATACTTCATTCAGGTGTGACCTAAAACCAGGGTTCAGCCAACCATTGTAACCCGTTCTTTTTGAAGACTTGCATTTCGAAGAACTAGCTCCTCAGAGCGACTGGTTAATTTTGTGGGGTCGTTTTGGAATGTGAACGAGGTCAGGCCAAATCAAGCCGTTAGAAACAGACAGGAGATGAGTAAAATAACAAAAGTGGTTCACAGATTACAATTTCGAAATGATTCGGAAACGGCCCTCCGCTTTAACTCATTAGCAATTGGAAAAACATAAGATCGGCGTGATTTCTGAGATCAGAGATTCCTTAATGTACTTAATTACTTTAAAGCCAGCTGGTATCACAAAGGCGTAAACATGAAGAACGAAAAACTTGACTGGATTTTATGAAACTGATTTTTCAACAGTCAACCAACAAGTGTCAAACGAAAAGGTATTAGGTGGCAAAAGCAAACTAAATGGGCTACTAATGGTTCAAAATAACGGGGAGGCAAGCTGAAGGTGTTCAGGAAATGACTGTCAATTTAGTACGGGTGGGAAAAACGAACGGCTGGTCAGAAACAACAATAATAATTATCCGATTCACTTCTTAGAGGCGGTAGAAAGTTGCCGCCTAGCATATATGTGAGTTAACATGACAAGTGAAGGGGGTTTGGGTTGAAAATTCTTATTTTTTGCGTATTGGAAAATGCTTTCAGAAACCACTGGCCCTTATTTTGGAAGCCAAAACAGTCGGCTACTTACCTGCGAAAGAAATAATACCGCTCACTCATCAGAAGAATTCGGATACGTCCATCTGCAAACAGTGTCCGAAATCGTTCGGCCTCCGCATCTTCAGTATACCTGAACGCGAAAACAGATGAGTAAAAATAGGGTACTTGGTGGGAGGCGCAAAGGAACAAGTTGAAAGTTAATTGCCCTTTCAAGATTATGCACCTAGAACTTAGGATTTACCAAACCATCCAGAACTCGGAGCTATTTAGCTGTTCATTCTGAGGCATAACCCCGTACGGCACCTGTCAGAACTGACAGGCTTGTTTATTTCACAGTGAAGAGCAACCCACAAAAAAATTGAACTTCTGAACCCATACAAAACCAAACCAAGAAATGGCGTTATAAGAAGGAAAGGATCCAAATCTAGGATAAAAGCCCGGTGACGGACCAGTTTAATCTGAAGGAGTGGTCATCAGAAGAAGAAGAGTCACTCCAAGGTGGCGGCAGAACTTGAGTAAACCGTAGGTGGAGACCAATGAGATAGTATAACATAGAGTGGCTACGTTGTAGTGTTAATTTATCCTATTGCCCCATATTGCAAACGCACACCCGATGTTGGTACTTCTTACCAGAACATCGCTGATAGCACCTGGGCTGAACGCTAGTGCCCCACCATCATATCTAAAACGTGAAACAAAATTTACTATTCAACAAATACAAGCAAGTTTGATGCATTTGTCTCACTAACAACTAGGCAAAACAAGTCTAATCCAATGCACAACAGAAAGAACAAGTCAGATCGAGGATGGACAGAAATGTGTTGGATCATAAAATCTCATATCTGCAAAAGTCTTAAGTCTGAAACCTAGTAGAAACCCGCCAGCGACCCTCTGCATATGAATGGACCCGAAATGGATGTCCTTTTTGGGTAGACGACGCACTCTAGCCAAGTTATTCGGTGTTAGTCAGAACTTTCGTTCAATTGTTTCATACTAACGCTGGTCAGAAACGGCGTCAGCTCTGAATGCACCGGTCATTTTGAACAACCAAGGGAATGAATAACTTTCAAGTACAAAGCTTGTATCTATTTGCTGGTCACTTGCCGATGCCTTCTGAGTCCATTAATCATGTTTTAACCCGTTACTTTCATCTTCGGTGAATCTCTGATGTGCACGGACGTCACTTAAATCAAAGGCCGCCTGCATTAATCGAGCTAGTCAGAGTCCAGTTTTGTGGTGACCTAACGACAGGCCTCGCCTGAGGACAAGTACTTACCTTCCAAGTATTCAGACAGGTGATTACTTGAAAGTTTTCTTCAACGAAAAGGCGACTGTTGCACTAATCCTAGAATGGTTATAGAATGTAACAAACAGGCAGAAGCTAATAACTCAGTTTTTATTGACGTGTCGGACTTTTTATCGAAAATGAAAGAGTATGAAACTTGTTCGAACCTCCTATTGCTGCATCCAGCATCTAGGAGTCAGCACCATCCAACTGCGAAGTGAGGTGGAGTCACAGCGTATATTTAGTCTGCATGGTAGAAAATCTTCACAGTTGCAGTTGACTCTAGCAGATAAATCCTCTAATTGAGGTGAGGTCACGCGCTTTTTCGAAGATGGCTAGATTTAAAAAGGTCATAGACTACATGCACGAAAACGGGTTAATTGTACAAAGAGGGAATTCAACCTTCATTTTGATAGAATAGTTCTCCAAACAGATGTGAGTTCTGTTGGAGAGAAAAGCGCATAGACAGAGCTATTCGGATGGAAATACAAAACAGACTTACAGATACCTCGTTGCAAAACTCCTTAGTGTTAAGCGATTCTTTATCAAAGCTATGCGGTTATCCAAAACCAGAATAAAACGATCGTTCAGTGTAACCTACTCATGAATACAGCAGAAATCCAGCGATTCGGCTGTGAGTATGAGGCGAATTTCTTCGAGGTCGTAAAAATCAGGGACGTAGATTAGCACGCGTGGGTCGATACCCCGGCGAAGACGTGGAAGGATTCGTATTTTGAATGCATTCATCCTCGCTAACGGTACGGCTCTCTCCGCTGCAACGGAAGAAAAATCGACTGAGCGGCATCGAAGCTGTCAACATTTAGTGGTTAGAAACATACAATGGTAAACGGCGGATTTTTCACAAAGCATCCATTGCCAGTGGGGCGAGATGGCTTAAGTAGTAAGAGCGCGAATTTGCCGACCAGAAGGTCCGTATTCGAATCCCCTCTCGACTTTCCCTGTCTGGACTTGGGCAACCTGGCAGTATCCCAGCCCTCGTGCAACCTTCGGGTGGCATGGCAGCTAGGCACCGGAAGGGTGTTACAGCTGGACGATTTATTTATTTTTTTAATTTTTATCCATTACCAGTTAGTCCAGTGAATATATATATCCTCAGCGGTAAAATTCCAAAGTCGTTCGAGGTCAGAAAAATTATCTCGGATTCGTGAGTCAGTGGCAAGTGCTGCAGATAATGTTGAAAAGTAATTGGTAGGTTTGTAATTGTGTTTGCGCGAAGACACACCCGGAATAAATCAATTTTCCATAGCATACAACTGCCGATTCGTGCGTTGCATGTCTTGAAACATACCCTCAGGCAAATACACCAAGTATAAATAGTGTTTCGAGAGAACAGCGCAGGCGCTCGGGATCAGTACAAATCACACTCTCCTAGGAAGCGCAGGCGTCCAACCCTATCATCAAGAAATTTCCCCATAGAATCTCGACAGACATGAAAAGACTGAACAAATGATGCTAAAAGTTTATTCGAAAAAAGCGTGACAACCAAGTAGTTGCAAGTAGTTTGTGCTTCGTATTGTCAAAGCTCCCCTAGAAGCTTAACATACATATGTTTGCCTAAAATTAGGCTTGTTTACTGTTGCACACTCCAGGTTTGGCACTTTTTAAAGCTTCCACAAACTAATTAAATACTTCCGTATGCATATTTTGGTGTTCAAATTCTTATGGAGCTAGAAACCCCAAGATCCATCGATGACTTGAGTAGTCCCTGTTTTCGATGAGGCTGCGCACCGGGGGCTTACTGACTTCGAGGTTTTCAACTATGAAACCAGTTATCTTGCCCTTATTCGAGATAAGATCACCGCTACATTTTCTATTATGGAGAGAAATCAATTTTGGATCCGTTGAGCCCTTACATTCGCTGGGCTAGCCCCAAATATGAGGTCAAAGGAGCACTCATGTTGCGCGAGATACCAAGAGTCAGTAAGTAGAGTGAATAGTGATACTGGCATATGAATATATGAAAGCTGGTGCTCAAATGTACTCTCGCCTTACGACACTGGGGTTGAGCAACAACTAACGCTGCGTTAAACATAATCTCTCGACAGACCCAAAGCGCCACTATGTATGGCTTCAAATGAATCGACTGACCCAAAAGAGTTTAACTGCAAACGTTCGGATCCTCGAGTAATACATCAACATTGCTTTAATTAGAGTATGGTATATGCATAGTAAACAGTTCGCCCAGGCGCGCAGGTCACGATCTTCTTGGAGGCCTCCACCTTGGGGGCATTAAACCTTCCGTGATAGAAATACCTTCGGGACCGAACGTATGGTATATGCATAGTAAACAGTTCGCCAAGGCGCGCAGGTCACGATCTTCTCGGAGGCCTCCAACTTGGGGGCGTTAAACCTTCCGTGATAGAAATATCTTCGGGACGGAAAAACTTAGTCCTTTTCTTTTGGAGCAGTACTACAGAGAGGCTAGCTCTGAGAATTTCTTTAAAAAACAAATCGTTCGGTCATGGTCCACCAGTGCATGATTACCAGATAAGGTGACCTAATAATAATGATTATAATAATAATAGAAGAACAATAATAAATAGCAGTAATAATAAATAAGGACAGACAGTCAAGTCTAGGTAAAAGCTCTCGGATATATGTTGGTCAAAAAGCTTGTATCTCATTACCAGCCAGCCTCACTAATCATCGGTCCTTTCACTGACTGAATGTGTAGCAGATGTCAAATTTGTTTTCTTCCCAGACACTTGAGTACGATATTATTGCGCACGAGGGAGAAGTTGTACAATTGCTAATACAAGTAGCTCCTAAACCGGACCTGAATGATTCAGCAGCCAATGAGACTAAAGTGTGCGAAGTCTGGCTTGAGATCCCACTTGATGCCCAAACGCGACTGACACAAAGGTTGTCATGGGAATGCAATTTTTCCTCAGAACCGGTCCGATAGGCAAAAGCAAAACACATAAGGAGAGACTGACATCGCTGGTAATAGGACATACCCAGGTAGGTTAGGTCGTGAGAGGGGATTTGCTCAACCATGGACAGCTGATTTTTACGGAGCTCTTCAACCGAAACATCCAGTTTTATCCGCTTTACTTCTCCAAACGATTCATCACCTGAATGGGATTCTACATCCGAGTCTTCGGTGGATAACTGCACTCCACGTGACGCCTGGCCAGACACAGCAAACGCAATAAGGTTGAGCTTCAACTCTTCAGAACAAGAGGTTAAGCCACCATCCATCCTCCCTCGTTTGCTAGTCGGATGTAATATGTCCACCTTAGTGGGATTACGCTTGGTACCAGGAACTCGCACTGCCTCGGGGAGGTAAGACGGGTACAAACCGGGGTAACGAGGTTGGGGAGGAATGAAGTTCAAACCTTGGAAATCTGGAAAGTATGAAGCGAAAAATGAAGTCATGGAAGTACTCACCAGTACGACCATATTTTACTCCCTCAAGTTAAACTGCATGGAATTAACCTATATTCAGATACAATGTAAACATAAGGCATGGATTATTCGAAGATCAGCAGAACATTTGACGTGTATGAGTATACGGTGTCACATATCCAAAACTGGCCATGTGCTTCGTTATCAAGAGGAAATAGGAATCCACCAGAGAAACAAACACTCACTTTCACAGTCACCAGTTAGTAAAGTGATTGGCGCTGCAGATACAGCAGAGAATATCAGTGTCTGTCGATAACGCCTTCCATACCCAGCGAGGTAGCCAAGACGAATGCGTGCTGCGGAAGCAAAGGTTGCTTTAGTTGGTCGTTGATTGAGCAAGGACACAATCTTTTGTACATTGGCCCAGTTTTGCATCAGGAGCATTTCCGCCTGATCGATAATTAGCAATTCAGTAGACGCAGTGATATACTGGAGATCTGCTTCTTTTTCTCTAAAGAACGGAAAAACGCTCGCCGTTTCTATAATCTGATATGGCGTTTGCAATCGACTGAAACAAAAGTAGCTGTATCACCAGGACATACATCAAACCCCCCCCCTAAAAATCAGTGCTCATAACGAGGAAAGCTTCTGGGTGCCGACAGTGTCCAGCAAAGTTGTTGGTTGTTAGGTTTAGGTCAGGCCCTAAAACCAGGTGCAGAATAAGACTATTCAGCGGCCACGGAACCTGCAGAAAGCACAATATTTTATATAATGCAAAAGCACCCAGGTTCATGCAATGGCCTGGTGCAACGGCCTTTCTAGCCGTAAACTCACACCATGGAGTTTGATCCATTACGATCAAAAATGGAATTCCCGCCTGAAACAAAAGTAGCTGTATCCCCAGGACATACATCAAACCCCCCCCCCCTAAAAATCAGTGCTCATAACGAGGAAAGCTTCTGGGTGCCGACAGTGTCCAGCAAAGTTGTTGGTTGTTAGGTTTAGGTCAGGCCCTAAAACCAGGTGCAGAATAAGACTATTCAGCGGCCACGGAACCTGCAGAAAGCACAATATTTTATATAATGCAAAAGCACCCAGGTTCATGCAATGGCCTGGTGCAACGGCCTTTCTAGCCGTAAACTCACACCGTGGAGTTTGATCCATTACGATCAAAAATGGAATTCCACCAGCTGAGCAACCCTGATCGGTAGCTTCCAAGTACACCATGTGAAACCAGCAACCAAAGAATAAAGTGACTGCCCCTGATAAGCGGTAGTAAGAGAAAAGTCCCCACGACTGTCCTATACTAACGTTCTGCTATTTTCAACACATGTGGGTTGCACAACTTTAACCATCAGAGAGTTTAACTACTTTCTAATAACCCAGGAATAAAGTCACCAGCACAGCCACAGTAAGCGTTACAACGAAATGAACCGCTTTCTAATACGTCTCTGAGGATAATTATAGGACCAGAATAATTGGTCGCCCCTGTCTGTGAACCTTACTCTGGTCCCATCGAATTTATCACCTTTTCTAAATGCTGCAGCGAGTCTTGTCACCAGATTTTAGATGACAACTGAGAGTCTGTTATGGTGTCAAAAGACAGCACAGGAGTGGTAGACGAACCCCGGGGAACAAAATGGCAGCCGGCAGTAATCGAGCAATCAAATCAAATCTGGCTGGAACTAGAGCTCTTTAGATAACCGTGTCGAGTGTTGTGTGATTTGGTGCATGGACCCGATCCGTCCTCAGTACATACTAGCCAAACACAGTGGGTGGCACACAAAACCAAGAACGAAGGCATTAGTTATGCTTCACAACATGTGCTTAAGGAAGTAACGTTTTGTCGGTGAGAACTCGCGTGCACTGTGGCACAAGAGATGAAAAACTAAGGGTCTTAACGTGCGCTGGGAAACATCCACTGGGAAACCGTAACAAAACACAAGAACATAAGATCACAAACGCTCAGCGAAACTCACTTTTCTTCGTCTATGATGGTTTGTAAGCCCAGGGGTGATGCTAGGATGAGATCGGACTCGGCAAAAGCTGAATAAAGTTTGACAGACTTTTTGGCAAAAGCAATCCCTATTCGGAAGTGGTCACTTGTGTTACCTGGGAGAAACGGAGACGAAATGAGTTGAAAGCGTTATTATTGGGACGCAACAGTTATCTATCAACACAGCGTACAAAACCTGACTTACAACTAAACCACTCCTCATAGTCACTTGGCTTGCGACCTTTGCGTTTCTCCTTATCTGCTTCACCAGGCTGAGGCCCAAAATCCCGATCGAAACGACGGCGATGACTGACAGTAGATCCTTCAGGCATGAGTCTGAGAAACGTATGTACAATGCGACGCGCGGCCTCCTTGGTTGGCGCTAGAATAAGGGTACGTGCCCGATGGAAACCTTGATCACGCAAAGAGCTTTAGGAAAAATGACACCAGAAAGCATGTGACAGTGCGTGACTGGCGTCTCCTCAAACGACTGACTGCCTCAGTCCAGTCAATGCGGGGAAAATATCAATTTATAAATTTAACTACCTCCGTTTAGTAACCAGTAACCGACTGAGAACCAACTGATAAATGGGAACAAAAGATAACGCACTCTGAAATGCCCATCTTCGCTTCCCGTTCATTGTTTTTCATTATCAACTTTCGTGACCTAAAGGAAACATCCAAGTGACGAGAAACACTTACCTCAGCGAATGATTTAATGCATGGGCACAATAGATGGTGCGAACTGTCACATTGTCGGGAGAACGACGGCAGAATAGCATATCCTTTGAAGCGATCAAAATTATAAGAAGATCAAACAAACCTCATAGTTGGATACCAGCTGGAAAATAGCTTCATCGAAAGCAGAAAGCTTGGGTGCGATCGGCTGTGAGTAATCAATATTAAACAGCCCTCGGCAGCAAAAAACATACGTTTTTGGAAGGTAGGAGAGGGAACTGGAGTGTTCGAGCTGTAGACTTGTAACAGCCAATCGTGGGATCCTGAGAAGCTCGTGTGTTTAAGGAAAAGACCAACCACAACAGTGCTAGCTATATTTATATCCAAAGAGTCCAGTTGTTCATACGGAAAAGAATAATGACGTACAAACGCCGATCCTGAGTATTCAGATTGAGTAACGTACAGCTTACCCTCAGTGGGGAGATCTGATAAATCGTCCATCGTAACGTTAAAAGAAGCTGGAAAGGTTACAGCACAACCCGGAATAACAACGGTAAATAAGATCATCATCACTGACAACAACACCAGACGAGAGTACCTGTGCTTCAATGAACAAATCCCGGTAACGGAAATAAGGGCATCAGGGAGAACTTACGGATAGTCTACAACAAGCATCCGAGCTGACTACACATCCAACACTCAGTCACAAAATATGCATAGAAACTGACAGCACGATCGCCACTGATACCGGTTGGTCGCCATATCGTTCAGCGTCTGCAGTAAAGTCAATGGAGTATCATAAAAACCCAACGGGAAATAAGGCCTTGTATTTGGAACACGAGGACCCAGGACCACACCACTGGGGGTACTTTCGAATTCAGAATCGTCATCACAAAAGGTGACACACCAGTACGAAAAACTGATGTTTCTTATCAGTAATGGCTGGCATCCGAAGGTGGCTGATCGGCTAACGTGGTTCCACTGGGGGTACTTTCGAATTCAGAATCGTTACCACAAAAAGTGACACACCAGTACGAAAAATCGATGTTTCTTATCAGTAATGGCTGCCATCCGAAGGTGGCTCATCGGCTACCGTGGTTTGAACCACTGGATGCCTACGCTGGTTGAAAAAACTCAATCGTTTCCGGCACCATCATTATCATCAACAGCATGACATCAGTGTTCAACACCGATGCTTCACTGCGGCACAACCATGACATATTTGAAAACCTTATTGTAAAGAAAAGAGTAAAGGTGGACGGGGAAGGGACCTAGTGCTAGCTTAACACAATCATTCCGAGGTGCCTCCAGACATTCACTCAGGCAATCCGGATAGAAACTGACAACAAGGACGCCACTGACATCGGTTGGCAGCCATATCTTGTAGTGCCTCCAACCAGGCACAGTGAGGATCACGCGGTCCCCATCCTGGGAGGCGAGTAGCACCAACAGCACCCAAGCGTTTCGTGATCTCCTTCATACTCCTCTGCCAAGTCTAGGGTTGACAGTAAGGGTGCTGACAGCAGATGGCTTATTCAAATGCACGTTAGATGGAATGAGATCAGCTCCAAGCATGCACAGAACCAGGGCTAGCTATTTGCTGCATAGTGACAAGTATAGTGACAGTTCAAATGCTTGTTCACCAGTAAAGTGGCAGTGTCGCCTCCACAGTTTTTGGGTCTCAGTGGAATCACACAATTCCTCCCACCATAATACCGCATCATCACTCCTGGGGCGTGTCTAGAAGCAAAGTAGGTTAGGTTACCGGTAAAACTGTCGTCTAAGGGAGTGGAGGTGTCAGACAGGTAGTGGTTAGGAGATGTAACGAAGTCACCTCAATCCATTTCCGAATGAAGACGAGCTGATGACATACAAGTCCACCCTAGAGATGCGGGCGTCAAAATGTAGCACAAGCCCGCACAATTATGACTGTGAAAAGTAGTTCAGCTGTAGCACCCTTTCGGTGCCTAGCTGCCATGCCAACAGAAGGAGGTGCGAGAGCTGGAATACTCCCATGTCGCTCAAGCCTAGATAGGAGCTACCGAAATGCTGAGGTCGGATTTGAACCACGAACCTTAGGAAACTGGCGCCTTAGCCACTGAGCTATCTGGACACTCATGACTGTGCCGAGAATATTAAGTACTTTCCTAAGAGTCCGTATGTTTCATGGAAGTTGAGATACACCGTCTACTGACTTGAAGGCCCGTGGTTCGAACCCGACCTCTTCATCTCGACTGCTCTTGTCTAGGCTTAGGCAAGTTGCTAGTGTCTCAGATGTCGTGCTTCCTCCGAGTAGCATGGCAGAGTGTTACGGCAGAACAATTATTATTATTACTACTATTACTACTATTATTATTTAGAAACCCGTCAAAACTGCAAAGGGAGCCACCTTCAGTTATCCCTGAAATAAAATAGGCGTTTTGGAATTAACCGAAGATCATCAAAATAGCGTAATTTCAAGTGGATTGGAGAATTATTTCACAAATAATCTAATTCAAGATGCGAGTCCTAGGCACTGGTTCTAACCACCAATTTCGGTTCTTCACCAATGCAGTTGGCAGTTCGAAGGACTTGGGTGACGACAATTCCGTCTGTTCAACCCAAAAGCTTAAGGTAGACGTAATGAGTAAGGCTGATTACTCAAGCATGTCATTTGTGACGTCCATGTTTCGCCATTGAACACTGATGAAAATAGCAAGACAGCCTAATGTATCGTAATTTCCGTGTTTACGCGCAAGTGGTGGTTACACCATACGCGTTTCCCAAGACAACGATACAGCCGGCATTGGCGGTCTACGGGCACCACAAGCGTGTATCGGAAACCAGTGACGGCCCGGTAGTTAGAGCGATAGTTTGCTAACCGGAAGGTCCGTGGCTCTGACCCGGCCTTCGCCTCTCAACTTCCCCTGTCTACGCTTAGGCAACCCAGCAGTATCCTAGTCCTCGTGCTTCCTTCTGGTGGCATGGTAGTTAGGTACCGAAAGGGTGCTACAGTTGAAGGACTTTTTTATCTTTGAGAAAACGGCCAAAGTAAAAACCATAGTAGTGTTCTTGGCTTGTTTCAGGTAACACGAGTAGACAAGAGAATTCAATGGTATCATCAACAACATCATAGATAGCAATATACCAACAATGTACTGTCACCTAACAGTCAAATAAAAACGGAGAAAGGAGCACTGACAACAGCGAAATGGGAGGGGAGTAGTCGGGAGCAAGCCCCCTACACCTTTCCGACAGCGTAAAAATAAACGCATCCGAATCATATCTTCATGCGAGGCATCAGCAGATAGATTAATCCATATTCTTTATGCAGTCAGATATACGAAGAACACACCACTCAGAGTAGTCTCCATTACGAGTTACAAGGTCACGGCCTGTGCCGCAAGAACCTTTCGCCAACCTGTGTTTGAAGTTAATGCACAGGCTAGATCGGCCAAATGCCCAATTTTCTTCCCATGTGAGAACAATAAGTGCAGTCCGGTGGACACCGAGTCACCAATTTAGCCGTAGCATATATATATATATACATATATA
>NW_008751966.1:527429-529926 GCF_000715545.1 Opisthorchis viverrini | reverse complement strand
ATATATATATATATATATATATATATATATATATATATAGCCGTAGTATCTGAGAGAAGCGTGTCTCGTAGTTTGTGTGAGGCAAAGGAAACTGGTGTTTCTCACGCATGACTCTAGGTCCGGAGGCAAGGTGCTCCGAATAAGCGAACAAGCCGACCCGACAGACATGGCGAAACTGCTACGGACCAGAAAGTGTGTCTTGTCCAATTCAAATCAACGGTAGATATACGAGAAGGAAGCTGCTGTCAGTTGACCTAATCCTATATTTGAAAAGTACGATGCCACGAAGAACTTGAATCTGCTCGGTAGAAAGAAGGCAGCAAGCGTTACAGTACCTACTGTGCATGTATACGTGCTCTTGTGCATCATTATAATAAAAAGTCTGCTAAGTTAAGACCTAATAGTTCTCTGCTAATCTGCTTATTGAGGGACCAAGACCAAGTATTCGCGCAGTTGAGTACATTGAAAGGTCACTCCCAGTAGTTGACTATTCTGAAGGGGAAAAAGCTCCGTCGGACGAAGGTTCTTTGATACCGCTTACCAGGTGTGAAAGTTTGTAGATGTTCTGCTATTTTACGCTGGAGTTCATCTAATATAACTACTTATCACCCTGGGAAGCTGTTTGATGCACCTTCTGACAAGTTACCACTTTGTTCGGGATTGAATGAAGTCCAAATTGCAGGCATTGAAAGCTTTTTATTCGTTCGCTATCCTGTTGACATCTTTTCATACAATTCATTCGACTCAAATTCATAGTCGAACGTTTTATGCAGCCCGAACGACTTGACGTTGATCCCAATGCATTAGACGTGAGCAGACCATGACATCACGGGTTCTGCACATCATCAACGCTCAACGCAAACAAGCTGAAAATTCTGTAACTTCATCTCACTCAGTATACTGGAGCTAGCCGTCGAATGGTACACTGGGTAAAAGGCGATCGAGACGTTCGAAAGGTGGACGTTCGCAACATGCAAACTGCAGGCTGAACAGGGTCCCGTACAGTACGTACTGAAATATTTAACTGGTTATTGTAGTTTCCAAGCCATCACCACGAAAGTGTCTAAATGTCACCTCAGAATATGCTTTCACCACAGACGCTGCAGACGATATTGCAACCCGTATTCCGGTCTTTGACTTGCTGAACAGTCCGCCGTTGTGCATAAGAAAACAATACAACTAGAGACAGTCAACAATGGGAGCAAAAGATGGTCACAACGTAAGTACAATGGTTTGAGAAGTTTTGATAAGATCACGCGCCGACCGAAAGACGCTCGATCTCTTTGGCTCACATTTTGGCCAATCAGTCAGTACTTGGCGGGCGACACATCCGTCCAGTCTACGTGATGCTCGGTTATTCAGATATGCTTGCCTCCCGACAACTTCCTCTTGAGATCGCTATTCCCAAGGCCACTGTTTTAATCTGCCTTGATCGCTCGGTAACAACAAACTGTGCGACATTAAACAGTCAGTTTGCCTTGAACAGCCGTCCATAATCGCACACACAGAGACCTGGCTCACACCAGATTTCCCCGACGCGGAAATCCCGATAAACGGCTACTCTGTTTTTCGGGCTGACTTAAAACGAGATAGAGCTTGTGGGGTTGCTCTGTACTTACATATGGGATAGTCTAAGTGGCTAGAGCGGAAGGTCAGTGGTTCGTACCTGGCAGTACCTCAGTCCTCGTGCAACCTTTGGGTGGCATGGCAATTAGGTAATAAAATAGTGCTGCAGCTGAACGACTTATGTATGTATGTATGTATGCAGCCCTGCATATCCCGATTATCGTCTATATAGATGATGGTGTCATATGACACCACTGAGGGGTTCAGGATCCTGAAACATTTTGCGATGCACTGTGGATCCAAAGTCCCGCTGCGCAGGTCAGATTCTCTCTCTCTCTCTCTCGCTCTCTCTCTCTCTCTACCGTTGCTCTTCGAGTCCTCCTGAAGATCACCAATTCCTCACACGAACAACTATAAGGTGCTAAGCGAAATCCAGAACCGGTGCCACTTCACCGCTCGCTATCACGGATTGATTCACGGATTGATACACAGGATCGAGGCTATTGCCCAAGCTTCCCGGGTCAGTTTTGTTCTTGTCGGTCAGTAACTGTCGTTCACCTGAAAGGCACAAGTGAAAAAAGGGTGTAGCACTGCTCTTTATGTTCTCAGCGCGGGGCAGTATGCTTGTCAGCGCGAGGATTCGCATAAATAAATGTCTAATAGTGCTTTAAACTGGGTTCTAGAAGGAGCGTGTACAACTGTCGGTGGAAGGTAATTCCACGAAGCTACTACCCGAAATGAGAAAAAATTCTGTCTAATGAATGTGTGTGCCCTGATCTTGAAAATTTTCTTACTATGTCCCCGCCGGGTGTTTGCTGGGTCAACGGTAAATAACCTGTTTGCCAAGCTTTGTTCAAACAGGGCGTAAGTAAGAATTAGGTCCCCTCGGAGGCGACGGTACTCCAGGGGAAAGAGATCAAGCATCGCGAGA
>NW_008751966.1:524457-524629 GCF_000715545.1 Opisthorchis viverrini | reverse complement strand
GTTTATGGGCAAGTGGCCTATCCCCCACATGATTGGCTAGAAGTTTCAGGTCGCTTGCCATTCCAGCATTAAGGCGAGTTCTGCTGGTCAAATTCCCTGAACCTAACACGGATTCACGGATTGATACACAGGATCGAGGCTTTTGCCCAAGTCTCTCGGGTCGGGTTTTTTG
>NW_008751966.1:521868-524264 GCF_000715545.1 Opisthorchis viverrini | reverse complement strand
CGGTTAAATAACCGTTGTTTACAGGCGTTTCGAAGTTGTATAACGGCAGTGTAGCCACGTTATATTTCACTGTTGTTGTTGTTGCCTTATTTAGCTTCACAATAATGAGAATTCATCATATAGTGACTAACCATTTCACTGCTGCTTTTCTCCGACTGCTTCGTCGTTAAATATCCATCGTCATGACGTCCTTCGTTATATCATGTTAAATCTCTCATGAATCAGTCTCCCGGACATGAACAACATCTGATCGCAAATGTATTTTTCCTGCTATTTATTAAACAGGGCCTATTAGCCATCACGTTGAGCACACGTGAGTGTTGCTGTCTGATCCCATTTGGCTCACTGGGTTCCCTAACAAAGAAATTAGAACCAACCCGGTGAAGTTGCATTTTATATAGTCCCATACTTACTGCCAGAGACGGTGTTTATTACTCATACCAATCAGCATACAATCACTGTCTATCGGCAAGGAGGATGTATGCACAGCAACATCTTTTAATGCGTTTGCAGTGGTAGGGGGAGGAGATCTTTATGTCACAGCTCACCCCACGGTAAGCTCCCCAGAAGCTAGCAAACCGCTGAGGGCAGTAAATGCCAAAACCACGTTAGGAACGTTTTCATGACACCGTACTTAAATTGCATGTGCCAACGAGTAGATTCGGACTCCTCTTGAGCAAGGTACTGGTGATCATCACCCGCCTGGACCCCCAAAACAGCTGGATTCTTCATCTACGTTACCGAATAATCAGGGCCCGTCCAAACGCCAGCTACCCAACGGTCTATGAATCAGTAAATAATCTATAAAATTTCCCATGTTGGTTATCCTCTGTACCCTAAAGACGCGGGCCGTAGACCAGCGGATCTCGCCAATACTGACGTTGTGCCGTTGTCGAAACTGCTAGCAAATATGGCCGCGCGTTGGAAGCACAACGCAATTTTCGGCGAAACCGTTGCGAATGAACTGAAGCCTTTTAATTCAAAATGTTGCATTTTTCGTGTATGCGTTCAGACCAAAAATCATCATCACCTACAAACATTTCTCTGCGATTTGTCTTAATTAATCTCCTTTCGCANCCCATACTTACTGCCAGAGACGGTGTTTATTACTCATACCAATCAGCATACAATCACTGTCTATCGGCAAGGAGGATGTATGCACAGCAACATCTTTTAATGCGTTTGCAGTGGTAGGGGGAGGAGATCTTTATGTCACAGCTCACCCCACGGTAAGCTCCCCAGAAGCTAGCAAACCGCTGAGGGCAGTAAATGCCAAAACCACGTTAGGAACGTTTTCATGACACCGTACTTAAATTGCATGTGCCAACGAGTAGATTCGGACTCCTCTTGAGCAAGGTACTGGTGATCATCACCCGCCTGGACCCCCAAAACAGCCGGATTCTTCATCTACGTTACCGACTAATCAGGACCCGTCCAAACGCCAGCTACCCAACGGTCTATGAATCAGTAAATAATCTGTGAAATTTCCCATGTTGGTTATCCTCTGTACCCTACAGACGCGGGCAGTAGACCAGCTGATCTCATCAATACTGACGTTGTACCGTTGTCTAAACTGCTAGCAAATATGGCCGCGCGTTGGAAGCACAGCGCAATTTTCAGTGAAACCGTTGCGAATGAACTGAAGACTTTTACTTCAAAATGTTGAATTTTTTGTGTGTGCGTTCAGACCAAAAATCATCTTCACCTACCATCATTTCTCTGCGATTTGTCTTAATTAATCTCCTTTCGCAATACTTGGCGCGCGTTCGACTTTCAGCATGCTGCGCTAAGGCTCCGCAAGTGGCTCCACAGGCGTCTGTTGAGAAATTTGGGGCTGTACTCTTTTTATACTCCATGGCATTCGAGGAATACTTGAATCAATGCATGAAGGATAACTATGTGGTATTTGTGCGTCCATCCAGTAAACGAAGCAACAGAGCTGTTCGCGTTACAAATGGGTGCATTAAGAAGCAGGCGACCTTCAAGAGCAACTGAAATTCGGGGAATCCGAAGGGCCTGTAAGCTGAACGTAGTCTCTAGTAAAAAAAACAGTACACGAAGCACCGACATCCCAGTGCGGTTTTGCCTACGAAGGCACAGGAATCACCTAGGAGTCACCTCTCATTTTCTTGAAAAAAACATAAGTTTCGTAAGATCGGGTTCCGGTTAATCAACGGTTAACCCACGACGAGTTGGACGCCTGCAGGGCACTTCTGAAGTGTGGAACATCATCATCATCATTCTCAGCTGTAATAACCGCGTACTCGTCGTACAGTAGTCGCAGCTGCCGCAGTTTCGTTCACCGATGATTTGGGGAAGCGGGTAGATAGCTGCGCATTGCAGGCGCGAGCTGGTAAATTGGTGCATAAATCCAGCACTGTCAGTGGGCTGTCAAG
>NW_008751966.1:507849-520894 GCF_000715545.1 Opisthorchis viverrini | reverse complement strand
CGCCTTAATGAGGATCAAGAATTTATGGGGGAGTATGGAACGTCGTATTGTGAAGTGCGGCAGTTTACGACTAACGAATTTGGAAACATCCACCGGACGTTTCGACCAGCCTTGTTGAGTGAGTGCCTCGTAGTTGGGTTCTATTGTGTCAGATGATAAGCCTTTGGTCCTGGCAAAACTTCGGGGACCAGACGCGTATTTGTGGGGTAATGTAGGAGGGTAGGAACTCAGTGTAGTCACACCTGCTTCTCCCCACTGGCAACAGACATCTTTGTTTCGACGCTATTCAGATGTAGCGAATGTAGATGGAACGCATGGAGCAACCTGCTTTGATAAAGCTTTAAAGCTCCCAATATTCCGTCTGTAGGTAAAAGCTGTATACCCTCTTGATAGCTGACGGCATGGGAGCCAGGCGTCCGTTCATGTATGCGTCCTCAGGGGGCGGAGAGTTTGCTCCTTCGCGTAAACTTTTCGACTTGTTCAAGGAAATGATAAGCGACCAATATCCAGTTAGGACTTTAGTTATGAACAACCACTAGCG
This sequence comes from Opisthorchis viverrini, assembly GCF_000715545.1. Classification (NCBI taxonomy): domain Eukaryota; kingdom Metazoa; phylum Platyhelminthes; class Trematoda; order Opisthorchiida; family Opisthorchiidae; genus Opisthorchis; species Opisthorchis viverrini. Next base: position 520,353 of record NW_008751966.1, on the reverse strand, counting down.
GCGCAAGTGCCGGTGGCAAATTTGCGTTCGGCCGCCATGTATTGCAGAGGAGCTTTCAGGAAATTCGTTGTATAATTTAATATCTGTGTATTTTGGTCATAGGCAAACAGCGCGAACAGCCGTCAAAAATCGCGCCACATGGCTTGCCTGGACAACGCCGCACAGTAGGTTTTTTGTTTATCGTATTACAAGCGCTAGATTCCTGTAAGATCTTAAGCTTCTGCGCCGATCGAACACACGATTTATTACNGGGTCAAGAATTTATGGGGGAAGTATGGAACGTCGTATTGTGAAGTGCAGCAGTTTATGACCAATGAATTTGGAAACATCCGCCGGACGTTTAGACCAGCCTTGTTGAGTAGGTGCTTCGTAGTTGGGTTTTACTGTGTCAGATGATACCATGTATGCGTCCTCAGGGGGCGGAGAGTTTGCTCCTTCGCGCAAACTGTTCGACTTATTCAAGGAAATGATAGGCGACCAATATCCAGTTAGAACTTTAGTTATGAACAACCACCAGAGGCGCAACTGCCGGTGGCAAATTTGCGTTCGGCCGCCACGTAATGCAGAAGAGCTTTCAGGAAGTTCGTTGTATCATTTAATAACCGTGTATTTTGGTCACAGTTAAACAGCGCTAACAGTCGCCAAAAATCGTGCCAAATGACTTGCCTGGACAACGCTGTGCAGTAGGTTTTTTGGGTAATGTAGGAGGGTAGGAACTCAATGTAGTCACATATGCTTCACCCCACTGGCAACGGACAGCTGTTTCGACGCTTTTCAGATGTAGCGAATGTAGATGGAACGCATGAAGCAACCCGCTTTGATAAAGCTTTAAAGCTCTCAATATTCCGTGTGTAGGTCAAAGCTGTATACCTTCTTGATAGTTGACGACATGGGAGTCAGGCGTCCGTTCATGTATGCGTCCTCAGGGGGCGGAGAGTTTGCTCCTTCGCGCAAACTGTTCGACTTATTCAAGGAAATGATAGGCGACCAATATCCAGTTAGAACTTTAGTTATGAACAACCACCAGAGGCGCAACTGCCGGTGGCAAATTTGCGTTCGGCCGCCACGTAATGCAGAAGAGCTTTCAGGAAGTTCGTTGTATCATTTAATAACCGTGTATTTTGGTCACAGTTAAACAGCGCTAACAGTCGCCAAAAATCGTGCCAAATGACTTGCCTGGACAACGCTGTGCAGTAGGTTTTTTCACGAATTCATGGATTGATAAACAGGATCGAGGCTATTGCCCAAGGTTCCCGGGTCGGTTTTGTTCTTGTCGGTCAGTGGCTGTCGTTCACCTGAAAGGCACAAGTGAAAAAAGGGTGTAGCACCGCTCTTTATGTTCTCAGCGCCGGGCAGTATGCTCGCCAGCGCGAGGATTCGCATAAATGTCTAATAATGCTTTAAACTGGGTTCTAGAAGGAGCGTGTACAACCGTCGGTGGAAGGTCATTCCACGCAGCTACTACCCGAAATGAGAAAAAATTTTGTCTAATGAATGTGTGTGCCCTGAACTTGAAAATTTTCTTACTATGTCCCCGCCGGGTGTTTGCTGGGTCAACGGTAAATAACCTGCTTGCCAAGCTTTGTTCAAACAGGGCGTAAGTAAGAATTAGGTCCCCTCGGAGGCGACGGTACTCCAGGGGAAAGAGATCAAGCATTGCGAGACGCGCTTCGTAGTCCATGGATTTGAGGCCGGCAACCATTCTCGTAGCGGCCCGCTGGACACGCTCAATGAGGGTAACGTCTTTCGTACGTCCTGAGTAGACAACTTGGTTGGCGTACTCCAGGAGCGGTCTGACGTAGGCCCCATAGAGTATTTGGAAGTCCATGCGAGTAATACGGGAGAAGGTACGTCGGATCATCCGTAAAACGGCGAATGCCTTTTAGGCCGATTTCTCATGGCGTAGTGCGAAGGACAAGTTTGAGGAGACCCAGATGCCTAAATCATTTTTGGCATCTATCCTCATGATGTTTTCTGGTCCCTTTTCACCATGCATAACAAAGGCATTCGCTGAACCCCCTCCAAACGACACATGGACACACTTTTCATCATTCAGAGGAAGGTGCCAGTACAACGACTACTGCTTGGCAGCGTCTACATCCTTTTGGAGGGCACTGGCATTGCAACTCCAGGATTTCAAGTCGTCCGCAAAAAGTAGACACGGATATGCAAGAACATCTGGAAGGTCGTTGACGAAGATCAGATACGGCACTGGTCCCTACTATTTCAGCTGCAACACTACTCGAAAGTTTTGTGGATTGCAAGTGAGTCACCTTTTTCTGCAATCCGAGATTTATTGCATTATACAACGCATCCACGGTTGGCAGTTTTTATCGACAGTGAAAATTCGCTCACTTAAATAAATCACCAAAATAGAGAATTTACTCAGTCCCTGAACATTTACATTATACGCAGACATCTTACACTATGAAGTGGCAACCCCGAAATTACCGTAGCTTTCGTGTAATAAACTCTATTCCGCACATCTCTCACACCATACCACAGACGAATGTTGATAGTGACTACCATTGTGGTACACTCCAGTCTCAAGAGGTTTGGAACAATCAAATTAATTAATTAATTAATATCAGCTCGATGGCGGTGGGGTTATTCGTGGGACGGTTCACCGGAAGGATTTTTAACCACCCGCTTATAGTCCTCCGCTAAGAGTGAAGAGTTTCCACCGCCGTCAGGAATTGCACATCTGACATTACTATAACCCACCTCTGCTTCGTACTAACTTCCTAAAGGCCCACTAGTAATAAAAATGGGATCGCAATTTGAAACGCCGTCCTTCTTTACTCAGACGTTCTTCGTAAACACGCAGTGAGTTTAGGCCCTCAGAGATCCGTCGTTTGTTAATTTAGATTTTGGCAGTGGATTTGGAGACCTGAAGACGGTAATTACTACGCTTGCTATACTTGCCACAACCAAAAAGTTTCAGGGTGTTTACCAGGCTGATCATTATCTGAGGTAGCCTGCTTGCCAAAACATAACCCTCTAAATTGACGCGAGTTGTATACTTTCTATGTGGCGAACGGCACATGCGCTGGTCGAGGAATCTTACGGCAATCTGTGGGGAGAGAACGTTTCGAGTGACGGTGCCATTCATTCGGATCATTCCAGAAACACAAGGGGAAGATACTTGTTTGTTTCGTTGATAAATTTGATTCCGTAGCGCGTGCAGCCCGTGTGGTCATTGAACCTTTTCTTGGGGCAACAGCCAACATTTGAATTGTGCACTGAATGTAGCCCTCAGAAGAAACTGCTCTTGAGCAGAATCCAAAACATCCGAAGGGCTTATTCGATAACACAGTGTGGTAGATCCAAACCGGTTTGAGTACCGTCAGTTCCACCTGACCCTAGCTCCCTAAATGATATGTTCATTCAAATTTGCTGAAAATGTCGTTCGAATTCGACCATTTTTGTGTCTGTGCTTCACTCGAAATTCAATAACTTTCTATGCACTTCCTATTCCGGCTCTTTTGTTGCCATAGTCTCACTCTTTTAAAGGAGCTGTTATGCTCGACTCCACAACAGCGGCACCAGCGAGTCTCTGCAGTTTCCATGTACACCATGTTTCTGATATTCCTGTTTCCACTTATGCGCTTTGCTAATCCCCCCACTTTATCATACACACTTACGCCCTGGTGACCCTGGCCGTGGGCCCGGCAGTCCAAGGCCTCGGCGGTGGTTTTGGGTTTTAATTAAAATTGACGGGCTGGACGACCACCCTACTATCTTCCATCCACAAACTACCTTGTAGGCTTTGTTCCTATCAAAGGGCTCGACACCAACTGTTACACTTTCCGGCTCAACAGGCAGCTGGTCGAATCGTAACTCGTACTTCATGAACTGCATGCTCACTAGGAGTAGACCGAGATTATTTCTGCCAAAACTGTCGAGTTTTCGAAGCTGCGAATTTTTCCGAAAAGTTAGACTAACCCGTTTGTATGTTTCGGTTATATGTTGTTCATGGAATTTCGCACGAGCCAGCAAAATTTTAAGGTCATCAACCAGGACGTATTCGCATTTTACGACCAGGTTACTAGATGAAACGCGAAATCAAAATCTCGCACAAGTTGGCGTTCCGCGGTATTATTTAGTAATGAGATAACATCTACAAAATATCCAGCTAAATAAGTGAATAACGCCTGTATGTTTTATAGTCTCCAGATGTAACAAATGAGAGGAGTTTGTTCGGCACAATGTAGTATGCACGCTACGGAAGCACTAGCGGACAATGATTTTTCGAAGTCGTCTGCGACAACTTTCGGGGATGTGAAACAGTGGAAAAACTCATCAGCAGAAGTAAAGCAAGCAAGGTCGTACAACACCGATGTAAATCACTCAAACTGGCAGATAGCGTATACTAAGACAACAGATTTTTTGGGAAGCCCGCCCTCCATTCAGTATAGCAATGCACAAAACTTAATGCGCCGTTCACTGAAGATGCGAGTGTCATCTCTGTGAGTGATTCTTAGTTCCAGGTATGCACAACGCACACCGTAGATAATGCAGCGTAATCATATCTACAAGTGGGTTATCAACACAAAGATATTCATCACAAAGGAAACGACCGTGCTCCCTACCAGAAACTTATTATAAAGCCTAATTACAATGACGAAAAATAGGGCTAACTATCGCCGCCCCTCATGCTGACTGCACGCGCTGTCGACATTATCTGCTAACCGGAAGTTTAAGGCCCCATGTCGGTGTACGATTCCAATTATTGGGCTTCAACCATGCCAGGTAGCCTGACCGAACGGCAAACGACGGCCGTTCATACTCATGACTGCTCGCGTTTCCACTTATTTTGGCTACTAATAGGAAACACCAAACCATTATTAATGATAATCGATTAACATAAGGCATTAACTGTGTGTCACTCCAATCTACCGGCCAAAGAACCTAAGCGTCGTCGGTCCCCTCGAATACGCATCGTAAACGTCGGATGCATGTCTATGTGAAGCACTGATTATGCGGCCCCTAATATGGAACCTTACCTAATCCAACGTTCAACAACGGCCCTCTATCTTCATAATCTTGTGCTTTGTCGCGTTAACATACCCGCGATTGAAAAATACAAATCCATCAGTGAGACGTTTCTACGCAATGAATGGACATTCACTCCTTCTACTTCCCAGTATATCACTTCCTCTCACAAATGAATATGAAACAATATTTGTATATCCAATTGACTATCGTTAGTTTATTCGATAGGATTGTTTATACACTCTGGTTTTATAGAGTTAAATCTAAAATGCCCCCTATAGCTAATGAAGGATTCATATGTATACCGAACCTGGACACAGCGAAGCTCAAGCTAAAGGATGCGTATACAAGACATGCATGTTACTAAGTAATATAAATTTTACTCCTGGAGTTTATGAGCCCTCAGAGGTGTACCAATGGATGGAGCCGTGGCAAATATCTGATGAATGGACAGCTACGTGGCGACCACTTAGCTCCTTTAGAGCATTTAAACCTAACTTCACTCCATTCCTGTTTCTAGTCACTTGTAAGAGGATAACAAGTCCGTCTTCCCGGCATAAATCATGAGCATATGATATTCATCCGCGGTGACGCTATCATCAGCTAGAACATCCGTCCCATGATATTGCATAGCAGCCCCAGTGCTTGCGTTTGTGAAAGACTCTTGTGAAATTTAGCATCTGTCTGCAGGAAAAAGGGCTCTACATCTGAAACGTTCAAATGTGCTCCATCTCTCATGCAGATCCAAGGCTCCTTAATGTTTTTCACGTGGGTTTGAGTCACATTCAACTCACCGTCCAGGCAGGAGATTGCTTCGCATCCCTGGTTAATAACACTAACAAAAATGTCTCGGTTTCGCAGCAAGTGGAACCCGCGTACGAATGTTATCGCCTTTATTGCGTAGCTACTCACTTTCCGGAACATGCCATCACCTGAAATGATTGGTTGTGTCACACGCTACCGCTTTTTGTTGATGGAAAACGCAACGGCTAGAACCAATGAGCTCATCGTAGAAGGTCGATTGCTGATAAATTGAAATGAATTCCAGAAGGGACCTTACAATTCAAACGCCAACTTTACGGACCAGCGGCTGCTCCCTAATGACTCCGGACAAGCGCAGGTGGGGTCATGAGGATCCCATCCCGGAAAGGGTACAATAACAACGTTACAAATATTCACGCCCCTCCGTCAAGCCATACAGCATTCCACTCGCAATTTGCGCCATTCTGAAGGAGGCGCGGAAAACAAAACTCGTCTCGAAAGGTGGTGTTTTGCATGCGCAGCACATGACCGAGCCACCATTGTTGATTGTGCTGAATGTTCTCCGCGGTTGAAGTACTTTCTATACAACCAGCTACTCGTTTTCTGATAATCACGTTAACAGTCTGTTTGCGCCATCCAAAACCAGAAACGCTCCTGTGATATCGAAGGTTGAAACATAGGAGGCCTCACGTCATCCACGGAGGCTCCCTCTCGCAGCGATAAAACAGCACAGCCCTCATGCAGCCTGGTACACGTGACCATTGAGACCGAGCGATATGTCCTTTTGACGCCGCAAGTAACGCAAAATAACAGACATGATTCGCGTCTTCGAGATTACCGCACTGGCTGTTTCGGACACTTCCGTCATAGCCAGCGTGACCATCTAGGTATGTAAAATTATCTACAATCCCTAGTGTGCTTTGCTGAATTATAGAGAGTATGTTCAGCATCTGTAGGTTATGAAGAATGATTTCGCACTTTGAAGGTGTAGGGCGCATGCTGCTGACGGTGGCCAATCTATCCAACGGGCCTTGTGCTTCACCTCGGCCTTCGAATGTTTGGGCGATCTCATCTGCGTATCCTATACCAGCAACTTTCTCATCAGCCATTCTATCGTTCGCCTGATTGTTTCCTCATTGACGAACGAAAACAAGGAGAGTGGACACCATTGTCGGACATCATGGTTTGTAGACCCCCTAGAGAACCCACTACACACTATCACGCCCAAAAGAATGTGAATATAAGAATTAGATTATGTTCACTAACTTCTTGGGTATTCTCCGTTTAGCAAGTGTACTCAACAAAAGCCGATCGATCAACGGAATTAAACGCAGCGAGGAAAAAACAGGATCGTGGGTTGTCTATATATGTGGCGTTGGTCTCACCTAACGGATTGTGGTGTGGTCAATGGAAACTTCATTCGGTCTAAATCCTGCTCGATTCTTACGGGTCGCTGTTTTGCGTGCTGCTGTAAGACGCCGTAGAATCAATGACGCCTCAGGCTTGTTACAACAGGAGTCAGACTAACACCTCTGTGGTTAGCGTATTCACTACAAGTGCTATCACTGATTTACCCCAATTGTCTGGGACGGCCTCCTTCCCCCAGATGGAAATAAATAGGCTACAGGCACTGGGTGAGTAACTCACCGCTCTCTTGAACAGAGCGGATGGAAGGACTTCAGGACAAGCAGCACGATTATGCTTGAACAGAACGCTTCTGAATCTGGGGGACGTTCTATTTTCACAGTTCACCTTTCTGTTGAAGGCCAGCATTTCTGAAGAAGGTTGTCAAATGAATTGCTGTCTGAAGTACTGTGTCCAGCGATCAACACATTTTGCTTTGCCGGATATCAGCGTCTGGAGGCCAGTCGCCCCTAATAAGCGAACAGCACATCATTTGGGATGGATATGTCACGTGCAGGGTACGAACCACACGAGGTCATGCCTTGATTGGTCAACCAATTTGAGCCGATCACCTTTAGTTGGACGCTTGTCGCCGCCTCGCGGGGATTCTAGTACGACCGTGTGGAACGTTATGTGATTACCCTGTAAATATATTTGTAGTACACGACCTTGCGGAATGTTGTGTGATTACCCTGTAAATATATTTGTAGTAGTCTTCCGTTGTCTTCATAAAGGGCTGTCTGAGGTTCCCGTGCATTTTCGTATACCATAGTATGTGGATCAGGGAGCCAAGTGGCCAACACAGAGTCGCATGACCGTTCAACATGTCACAATAATCATTCATTCTGGTTCCCGATGCTTTCGCTGACAAGGACCAGTAGAACGAATCAAGTAGAACAGCTCGCGAACGTCCCCGGTATATTTCACGTTTCGTATATTCGACCTTTCGAGTCAACCGAGCTCTCCGTCTTCATGGACACTCATTTTCCCCAGTGTTGGATGATGCATCGGGTAGAGTTGTGGTTGCAGCCACGCGAAATCTGCCTCCGGCCCTCCATCGAAGACACGGTCTTGTCAGAGACAGATTGGCTGGGTTGTGCCGTAAACAAAAGTACCGGCTCTGAGTAGCGACTTGGCTATTCCCTTCTGGCCGTTTACACGCGAGATCGGACTATCGGCAAGCTTTGGAGGAGTAGTTTCTGATATTTTCGTTTGATTTCTGGGTTTACAAGGTTTCCAGTAGCTCAGCGAAGTGAGGACGCCTTGCCTAAACCTGATGAGCGCAGCGAAATGCAGCAGCATACAATTACATAGTCAGAGTCCACGCTGGTGTTCCCTAAAGAACGGCAAGCATTGATCGACTCTCGTCAGCAATGGCTGACGGCGATGTAGCCGATTTGGATTGGGGACTAATTTGTTAGTTGCTGAGCGACTCTGGCTGTTCTGGAAGGAAATCGTTCAGCTGTATCATTCTCTTGGCGCCTAATTGCCATGCCACCCAAAGGATGCACGAGGGCTGAGATATTGTCCGGTTGCCCAAACCTGGACAGGGAAGTCGAGAAGCAGAAGTCGGATTCCAACCACGCACCTTTCGATGAGTAAATTTGCACTCTAATCACTGAGCCCTCTCGTTCCAGAAATCGGTACTGGAAAGGAACAGTCTACGATCTGCAGGCGATCTCCATTGCCCTGAACAATACAACATGAACTGCTGTACGACGTGTGCGTCCTTTGGGGCTATTTCTGACTCCATAAGTGGAGAAGATTGGGAAATACAATTCCGGACCTTGAGATTTGTTCGTTGCCTTCGTCTGTCACTCCACCGTCAGAGGCAATGCAGCTTACGAGATACGTATAACAGTACACAAATTCTAGTGTCTCTTCCTGAGTTTTTGGATACATTTTCAACGACAACGTCCTGCAGCATGACTTTACTTTGTGGGGGCTAAGCGTCCATTGAAAGACCGGGTGACTTTAATTAGCTCCTGTAGTAATGCTTGCGCTTCTCGCTCTTCCTGGAAAGTTAGAACAGTGTTGTCTGCATATTTCAGGTCGACAAGGTTCCTACTGGAAGAGATATTAGAACAGTGTTGTCTGCATATTCCAGGTCGACAAGGTTCCTACTGGAAGAGATTTCAGCACCGTGCCTCGTTACCCCAGAAATTACGAAGCTCAAAAAATGGAGAGTGTACGACCTTCTTGGAGGCAAGCTTTTGGAGAGCTCGCCGTGCACTCCCGCACTCAAGTAGGTGAATACAAACAGTGCGTGATATGCATGAACTTCCGGGGCCTACCATGTTGAGAGCACGAACCGGTCGAAAGATTCGAGCACTCTTAAAATCCAAGAACTCCAAGATTGTAGACTGCCTATACGCATATCGTTGCTCCAACATTCAGGGTGGCGCGAAAATCTGGTCTATTCAGCCTTTTTCATACAGGAATACTGCTTGCTCTTCTCAGATCGTGTCTGTATGCGTCTTCGTAGAATGACGTAAAATGAGCGAGGCAAACAGTTTGTTTACGATGGTCAAACTAATTCCACTGGGATTGCCACACACACCTTTCTTAAAGAAGGAATAACTTTCGACTCACCTCAGTTCGTTGCGACTTGTAGTTAAATGCAAACAAGTTAAGTGTGTACTGACTGGTGATTTCAACCACATCTCTAAACAGAGCGGATGGGATTTCGTTAGGATCAACAGCTCGATGACATTTGATGAACAAAATGTATCCGCCTATTTCTGAAGCTCTCTGGGGTTCCAAGTTCACTGTCTAGAGCAGCGTTGGGGATCGGAAATCTGGCTGAACAACAGCAGATGGACAACTGAATCGTCCAGCGATTCAAGTGCTCTTCTTTCTTCGAGACGGGCGAGTCGTTTTTACCACTGATTATTTCGTTGAGGATCCATCTGGGCCTGTTGTGTTTGTCAGCTGGAACAGATTACGCAGATTCCCAGAGTTTCTCGCCTCCTTTTTTGGATCCACCAAGTTTCTCAGTCCGCGCGGATGCTCCCTCTCTCACCTTAGGCCGAGTGGTATTGTACTCTCGACCAGGAGCAACACGTATCTAAGCTTCCAGCATTTTTAGGGTGTTGTTTAAGATCCGGAAATTAGATGTAGCGGAGCGGCTTGCAGAACATGTTAATTGATGCTAAGGTTTTATAACTCTTCTCCGAACCGACTGATTGACGCAACTCAATCCTTTGAACGTTTAGCTATTTAACCAAAAGTCCAATCCCCTCGAACACTTGCAATCGTTTTGCCCCAACCACTTTTGAATGATACTCTAGATTTTCACTTTCATTTCCCTGTTCTGACATACTCAAATCTACTGTTACCAGCTTTCTCAGTCGACGATTTTCAACCTTTTAGATGCTGGCATTTATCCACTTTGATAGCGGTTTACCATTTTTTGTGGGAAGTTCAGCCATGAGTCACCATCTCATACAACACACAGTCTAATGATTAGGTCGAAAGGCTCATGGTACCCTTTGGGGGACTGTGGAACTCAAAAGAAGGATGGTAAATATTTTAAAAGCTATATGCAATAAGCTTATCTCACGATAGTTGCCACGGACAGATTTGTCGCCTATTTCGATGAAACGATACAGGTGCCTATATCAGATGGAAATAGTTCGTCGTCACAGGCGGAACCAAACAACTCATGGATTGGTGCCTGGAGGGCATTGGCGCATTCCGTGTATACCTCTGCAGGGATGCCCACTTTGCCAGGAACTTTGTGTTTTTTCAGCAGGTCAGTGTTCTCACAGGAACTTTTTTTTCAGCAGGTCAGTGTTCTCAGTTATTTCGTCGCAAACCGAACATGAAAACTCATTGGTGGATGGGGATGCATACTAACTAACGCAATTAACTAGTTGTCTGAAATATTTCACCCATCTCCCGTTTGTGTTAATGATTTTACTAGATACAGTGCATAGAGTGAACGGAATGGGCATGCTTCTCCGAAGGCTTGTCGTAGGAGACGAAATAAATTCGTCGTCGCTGACATTTGATGCAGCGTCCATACCGATAACCACGTCGGTATATCAGCCATTTCGGCCCTTGTTGGCAAATTTACTTGACGACTGAGTGTTCAGCAGTTTAGTATGATTGATGATCCCGCCTCCTCAGCGTGGCTTGAAGAGGCCGCGTGGTACGTTTTGAGACCTCTTTGTTGCTCAATTTCTATGTGGTCCATAACGTCATAAATTGCACATTGATGTGGTCAAGAATTACATATCATGTTTCGAATTATTCGCGAATGGTATTTGATAGAGATTGTCGCTCATCCGGGCAGTCGTGAAGTGTTTGCACTTCCTAACAGGCTGTGTAGTCCGGCGGAGCCCTAGGTTTAATCAGTTTAGTCAGGTCTTCCTCGACTCTATTGCACCCCTCTGAAGTAAGGGGAATCCTCAACGAATCAGGCTCTTAGATCACACAACTCAGTATGGTGAGCTGTGAGTATCATCTGAGTACCAAATTTTCACGGCAAAGTTCGAGCACGAACTTCCCAAGAATATGGTGCGTTGGGATGTCGCCTGGCCTGTTGTCATCTTTGGCACCTTAAGCACTTGGCCACCAACTATTTGGTGCGTGTTGTAAAACTTCTTTGGCGTGCTGCTAGGGGCCAAGCGAAAGTACGTGTATGGCTGCCACGGTGGTGTTGAATTTTAAGCTTTTGTAACCCTTCAGTGCAATCCACGAATTGGTCCGTTCCGGAGACTGCGGCACGCAGACGGATATGAAATTATGCTTAAAACAAATAGCAGTACAACCAAAACTAACGCAGCGAGAGGTCTGTCGAGCACAAGTACAACACGTCGATGTCTCCCAACTATATCACCGAAATAACAGATAAGCCAGATGGGAAGTAGGCGAAGACAATTTGAAGACCTTCTAACTAGTGATTATCTTAACGGACAAACAGTTTAAGACTGGCTATTCGCGAATGACCACTGACCAAGGAAAGATTGGCGGTGATAGGCCAAGATTCGCTCGGTTCGGTTTATTCATCGGCTGCAAACTATGTACCAGTGTAACGGTGATACTACTGATCGGGAGGCACGCGAGTAGTATGTGTTGTTCGTAGAATTTCGCTTTGCATCGACTGAACAAGAGAATTCTGTTGCGGAATTCGTGGGGCCACTTTGTAACATTTGCTTGGATTTGACCGACGAATGAGTGGAGGCAACGAATCTCTAGGAAGACTCGTTCGGGAGAAGATCTGTGTCCAGTTTTTGTAACTTAGATGCAGATTAGAGTTTTGCTTCCCCGTTCAATGGTCTGTAACCGGTCAGTTGGCATTTCCGAATAAATAACTCCGCAGCGAAGGCCTTCTTCCTT
>NW_008751966.1:501201-507783 GCF_000715545.1 Opisthorchis viverrini | reverse complement strand
CTTTCACCAGTAGCACCGTACTCCGAGTTGCCACAGTTTCGGGCACCCAAAACTGGGAATCAGATATAGCCAAGCATTCAGAGCGATGATCTTCTGGGCTATACCGGCTGGGACTCGGTTCCCGAGGGTTCAGCCATGCCAGGAATATCAACGGGGAGCAGTCCGACAAAGAACTGTGAGTCTACATACTGCAAAAAATTGCATTATGAGTCGGTTTGGAGATAAAACCGTACTGTTCTCTGCGATGGGAGTGTGAAGACAGTAAGGCGCTTCTTTCAGGTGACCAACCAGTCTATATTTGTGCGAGCTGCGAGCCTGCGTTCCTCTGAGGAAGGACTGGTTAGAAACGATCGACCGTGAAAGCCCCACTCTCCCATTGCCGAACGTTTGACCGTGATCACGGAGGTATTACTCCGTACGGTTGAAATACTTTTAAAACCAAAGAAGGCTGGGATACCTGACAGTATCCCGAAAGGGTGCTACAGCTGAACGATGCAGTCGCATTACTAGTAAGACAGCCTTATTCTCTACGCCCTCGGGCCATGCTAGCCCCTTCCAGCCAAGTGAGTCAGACCGTTGAGTTATTGGTTCCGGGAAGTGTCGCCTTCATAATGGAGTCCGTGGTTAAGGGCAGGGTCCCCAAACAAGACTCTACATCCTTCTACTGCCTTGTGGGTGTTGGGGATATCAATATCCCCCAAAAAACGCTGTATTTTTATGTGTGCTAGCGCGGAAGCTCGGAGCATCGCCTTTTGATCGCGTGTTTTTGGATCATTAAAGTTTGTGTCCGAGGTTTTTCGTCTTCTTACTATCCACCGTGCTAGGAGTCTGGATCAAGCAACATAGCTGGGGATAGAGTATTGCCACCATCCGCATATCATATTGTTTGCTCGCTGCGTGACCGAACCGTAACAGCGGGTCAGTCTTTTGAGTCACAAGCTCAAGGTGGGGTATCTCAAACTAACCCAGTTCTTCGGCCTGTGCGACCTGGAATCATCTTTCGTCTTTACGGGCCTTTGTTCACTGACTTCTCCGCATACATCCTTCGTACGTCATTTCGACTCATTTGGCTGTCAGTCATCCAACTATTGCTCCGTATTTAACCTGTTCAGTACAGTAAATGAAAAAAACCCTTATTAACCTCAAGTGGTCTGTTCCACATTGCTGTTTTCAATGTTCGTACTCTGTGTCGGATTGGGCAACAGGCTGTTCTCTGTTGATTGATGCATGTCGTGTTTCCGAAACACACAAGATCCAAGTTCGGTCACACGTCAAACCGCTCAGTACGAACCCAGCTTTCTCTCTATTTACGTCTGGTGATCCTGATGCAATGGCATCAATGAAATCTACCGTATGGAAGTTGTGCTTAGTCCTATGGCTGACTTCGCCTCACTGGACTGGATTGCAGTAAACACCTGTCTGTACTGTCAGGTTGACTGGTTCACTGAATATCAGTGCATTTCGACGTGGCAAACGGTGTTTGTTTGTTATGCCAGCATATGCTCCGACAGACGGCAGCTCTGAGGCTTTATCCTGATATGTCACGTTACTCCGGTCAGCGAAAATTACAAATATTGTGATTCTGGCAGTTGATATGAGTGATCAGGTTGTCGGACTAATTCCTGATGAAGCCCACCTTGGCGAACGCCTCGGAGTTGACGCTCACGGCACAAGTAATTGGGAACGACTTCTTTATTCATGTACCCAACAACATTCTTTTCTGCCGAATACTCATTTTCAGCACAAGCTCTCATCATGTAAATTGGTGGCCACCCACTGCAAACCAGTCGTGGACTCAGTTCGACCATGTAGCAATCAGTTGCCGGCGGAGAGCATCGAAACGAGATTTTCATTCATGTTGGAGAACACCACTTGATACCGATTGCTGCATTATACGGGCATGCGTATCTGGTAGTCTCCCTTCCGGAACATACAAAGGCATTCAGCTCATCATCTGCAAAGCGTCTCAGTGGCTCATCCCTATTAAGTTGAGTTGTCTGTGAATCTCCCAGAACTCAACAGGAGCGATTGTGATTCGGATGATTACTGGATAAACACGAGGGAGGCCACGATCACAGCCTTTGAAACCGTCTGCGTGGAAACGTCTACACACCCCAACGAACGCTAGATCTCGTCACGATCAGCAGCTCTGATATAAGTCAAGAAAACCGTACCAGATACTGATGGCGCGCGTGCAAATCCATCAAACGTCGAACAATGAGGAGCCTAAGGATTGACAGAGAGCGCTGGTGGTCCACAGAAGCCCTGGAAATTGAGAAGGCTTTTGCATCGGGAGACGGTCGCACTATGTTACAGCTCACCCGAGCAACTAGTATTAGTGGAACAATTTCTGAAAAGAATCGGACCTTAATCTATCCATAGAAACGTCATCTTTAACGATGGGCTGAACATCTTGAAGAACATTTCAGCTGGGCCCCATCAGGTCACCTTCAAGGGTTAAAAGGGACTTCGAAAACAGAGGTACAGTTCGTAATCTCATTACTTCAGTGAAACAAAGTACATGAATCAGACGGCTTGCATTCTGCATCCTTCAAAGTGATCAGTCCACCTTTGCCGACCTAATGCCCCACTAGAAAATGTCTAGAATGAGGAAAAAATTCCCACAAAAAGCAGCACCTCAGTGGGGACACATGTAAAAAAGATTCAAGAACATCGTGCGAAAATCATTAGGGCATCAGCCTAGTGCCTTTATCTTCCCAATTGTTCTTTGGCATCATCCCGCGCGGTTGATCCGTCAGCCAGATAGTCAGATTCATCATCATCATCACCATCATCATCATCATCATCATCATCACCACCATCATCATCATCATCAATCAATCATCATCATCATCAAAGACAGCAACATCAGTGTTGGCACTGATGCTTCACTGCCGTCAGATTCGGAAGAATCAAACTGGTTTTTGCCCTTGACGGGGTCGCATTGACCAAATTTTCAGCTTGTGACAAGTGTTGGGACTGCGCCACTCCTGACGACCAATGGTGGTCATACTTTTCTTCCCCAAATCTGTTTTTAACTCTGTCGATCGTCAGAAACTGTGGCAGTGGCTTGTGATGAAGGGTGTTCCTTCCAAATTCCTGTCTTTTATACCTCCAGTGGGTGCGTAGGTGTCCACATAAGATTTTATCCTGAGTTCACCACATCCAGCGGCGTACAGCAAGCAAATAATCTGTTGCCGTTTCTCCCGATCTCCATAATCGATGGACCAAGTGATTAAAGCGCGAATTTACTGACCGGAAGGTCCGTGTTTCGAACCCATGCTCTGTCTCTCGGCTTCCCCTGTCTAGGCTTGGACAACCTGGCAGTATCCCAGCCCTCTTGCTTCCTTTGGGTGGCATGGCAACTAGGCACCGAAAGGGTGCTACAGCTGGACGATTTTTTTCATAATCTATATGATGCTTGAATCTTCTTTGCCGGGCTCTAACAGCTCGGGGTTTTAAATTCTCCCGGGGCGTTCGCTCACAAAAACTAAGTGCACCGACCGTATTGCTCTTCTTTAACCACACCCTTTAGAAATCTAAGCCATTTTAAATAACCCCAATAAGTAACTCTGCCGCACAGTTAGGTATGCATTTGGCACCTGTACAGTTTAAAGTCTTGCTTCAAGATTGGGTGGAATCAAATCCCACAGGTGAACCGACCAATATAATAGATAGGTTCGTTTGCCTGGTCATCTCCCTAAGTCCTCCACCATTTGTGGTGCTGACGTGACATCAGCTTGATTGTCAAGGGTTGAGTGTATGGTACCGCGGTCTGATCCGTCCTACTTTATGGATCAGAGATGTAGTCGGTGTGTAACGAAGCTACTTTTTAAGGCAGTCTCTGGTTCCTACTCCATTTTCACATTCTAACTGTTCCTCTGTGGATGTGGACAACCCAATAATCATTCAACCCCACACTTTCCGTAGTGCGACGTCTATGAAACAGTCTCTGGTTCCTACTCCATTTTCGCATTCTAACTGTTCCTCTGTGGGTGTGGACAACCCAATAATCATTCAACTCCACACTTTCCGTAGTGCGACGTCTATGAACCAGAAGGCGTGTACTCGAACAACAGATAGGAAGGCGAGCTTTAAAGTCACTTGACTTCAGTTGAACTGGACGGTCGAATGAACTGTCGGTCGTGGACCGTTTGTGGCATCGTTTTAAACTTTTTATAACATTCAGACACCAGTATTCTCGCACTGATACCTTTATTCAGATTAGGGATGAGTGTCAGTTTCATGAGTTACCCAAGGGTTTCACCATCTGGCTCGTGTCACCCACAGATATATGGAGGTTAAAGACAATCGTTCAGTTGCAAAACCCTTTCGGTGCCTAGTTGCCATACCACCGGAAGGAAGCGCGAGGGCTGGAATACCGCCAGGTCGCCCAAGCTCAGATAGGGAGAGTCGAGATGCAGGGGCCGGGTTCGAGCCACGGACCTTCCGGTCAGTAAATTCGCGCCCTAACCACTGATGATTTGTCTTTAGAAAGTGAACGCGTCCCCTGTAGTGGTCACTAGGAACCATAGGTCACTTTTTACACTCCCTCATGTGTTTCAGACTTCTAACACTTAAGAGCGTGGCTTAGTGTACTTCAGTGGATTCTTGCAGCATTCTAAACAGCCTCTTCTTTTGCAGAATAGCCTTGCTTGCATGTACGAGTTATAAAGGTCGAAAGTTAGTGCTCTTGAGTGAGTGGAAAAATGAAATTACCCCGCACTTTGTCGAGAGGATCTGGTCAAAAATTACCCCTTTTCGGCCGATAACATGGCTTTGGAACCTGACTCTGAACAACAGGAAGAGTTCTTCGACTGCGTCACCGATGGTATTGCGGATTTTTCTTCTAACTTTTTTTAGTGAAGTATTGTGCAATCGCCTCACCCAAAGGTCAAGGTGCCGGGGAAGTTTTTGTAGATTTCAGCAAAGCCCGAGCGAAATGGAAACAAATCAAAGGATCGAGGATGAAGATTTTCGACAATTACGGCGAAGCTCAGACTTTTGCTAATACCCCAATAGAACAAGCAACACATGAAAATGCGTATCCTCCAGTACCTCATTTTTTGAACTGTTTTTTTCAAATATTTAAGTCTCCCAAAGCAGATGTCGAAGCCACCCCGTTTTCCAGTGTAACTCAAGGACTGTTGGTCAAATTTCGGAGTTTCATTGAGCAGAGTGACCTTGACAGTATTCGCACCGCAATTCAAGACAATCCGATGTGCCTCGTCACCGCCAGCGACACACCTACTCTTCTTCAGGTAAGTCCCCTATTTTGGTCCTCAGATTCATTTTTTACTACGAGTTTGATCGTGTTGTCTTCCTAAGATGACAGCAAATGGACTGGTGATTCGCCCCTCCCTCCCACGAATGTTACCTTTGCTTTACCGAAAGTTTTTTCGTCCTTTTTCAATGCTGTTTTGGTCGGTGTTGAAAGTAGCCACGTGAAATGCACTTTCTCTCTTAACATGCTGCGCCCATTATATGTTTGTGTAGATTTGAAACAACTTTAGCCACGTGAAATGCACTTTCTCCCTCTCTCTCTTTCACTCTCTCTTAACATGCTGCGCCAATTATATGTTTGTGTAGATTTGAAACAACTTGTGCTCAATCTGATACATTGATCAGCTAGCTGAATGTTGTGCGTTCTGATGGAACTTCCACTCTGTGCGTGGTAAGCGGATATGATAACTCCGACGCCACCATCCCAGTGACCATACTCAAAGGTTCACGTTTGGAACTCTGATTAGGACGTCTCTCGCTGCGGACCACCTACTGTAGAATTTTGGTGAAATCACATTCAGAAAAGATGAAGAACATTAGTTCCGCTTGTCCGATCCACAAACGAGGTGATTGTTCATGGTATGCTGAAGGAACAGAAGGGGGTAGCTTTATCTGGACAGGAAATACTGAGTTCCTTCCTTGGACAGAACAGATACTTTTATATGTAATGGACGTGGTGGGCCGGATCACCATAACTCTTTCTATGCACATTGGCGTAGGCGCAGATAACCATATGCCAAAGACTAGGCTGAAAAGCGTTGGGGGGATGAAAATATAAAGTGACGTGTAAGCAAGCGTTCGGGTTCTTTTGATAGCGTTTCTGAAATAGTGTGTTACTGATTCACATGGAGGAGTGTAGCGAACAATCAACCTCTCGGTAACAAAATTTGGCATAAGGCTCAAGTACTTTGCAGTTGAGATCCAGCAATTGATGGACTTTTCAGATTTCGAACGACACCACTGAGTTTCGGACGGTGAATCTAAGAAAATGGATGAGATAGCTCAGTGGTTAGAGCGAGAATTTATTTACCGGAAGGTCCCTGGCTCCAATCCGATCTCGGCATCTTAACTTCTCCTGTCTAGGCTTGGGCAGCCCGCCCACTGAGTTACGGTGAATCTAAGAAAATGGATGAGATAGCTCAGTGGTTAGAGCGAGAATTTATTTACCGGAAGGTCCCTGGCTCCAATCAATCCTCGGCATCTTAACTTCTCCTGTCTAGGCTTGGGCAGCCCAGCAGCATCCCTTGTGCTTCCCTCCGTCGGTATGGCGGCTATATATATATATATATATATATATAT
>NW_008751966.1:454362-489832 GCF_000715545.1 Opisthorchis viverrini | reverse complement strand
ATAATATTTTAATGTAAGAAAACGAGGTGTCGAACGAGAGAGCAAAACCTCATACTTCAGTAGGTTGTTTTAAGGACATGATAAATTTCGCTGCATTATTCATCAGCTGAGTTTTCGTTTAGGCTTTCAGCTCGATGTTTTTCTTGACGCTGGCATGAAACTTCTGGAGAACCCGTTAACAGTTTCCGCATTGTATAGTGTATCAAGAAAAACACGGTCATATCTGATACATGCTAGTGCAGTGGTGTCAACAAAATAGCCTAATGAATGGCGGTTATGCTCGCATGATCTCAATGGACGTTGTTTCCAAAATAAGCAACCTCTCAATCCGGAACACTGTCTGGTCTAAAAAACCTAAATTTCCTACCATAAGGTAACCTCAGCTATTGTAGCACTGGTAAGCTGAACGTATGAACTGTGTACGATTTCAGCTCATCGCTTCAGTTCGTGAGAGGCATATTTTCTGTCAAAATTCGGTTGTTCATTCATCTCTCTGCCTACTAATTTATGTTAGCGGGAGATTAGGTGAAAATTCGAATAGCTCTCTCGTTTAGTATCCAGTATACATTTATTATCACATGTATACATATATGTCCCAAATGTCTAGGGAGAATAATTACCTTATTTCTGACTCGAGAATGGAGGTTGACTTTTATGTACTCGCCCAGAACCTTTGATAGGGTGCAAGGGACACCTCTGGGTTCATTTCAGCCAATATCAGAATTTATTATTGTGATTCATACTACACGTAGCATCTGTGTAAGCCACTGTCGTGGTGCATGTACGAAACCGAATTTTCGAGGAAGAATTTGTTAAAAGTTCGTTCATAGGCAAGCCATGATCAGCCCTTATGCATCACAAAAGGCGTCATTCATTTTTAGTTGACTAGTTTAAGGTAATTTCGAGTGATGGAGTCTATTCGAGCAACGATCCGGGAGAGTGTTGCTCTTTGGAGAATGATTTCTTTGTTTACCATTCGGTAACGTGCACTCAAAAGGTCATTTTCATGGCATGGCAGTGAAGATCACTGCTTCGGTTGAGCAGCGGTGGTATATAGGGTATACAAGTTTACCTTTTTGCCACCGAATGCTAGTTCCGTGCTGCACAAATTCCGTACCAGAAGTGCGGATTTACCAAGGCTTTGTTGGTACCGACAATCATGCATCAGGTCACACAACTGTTGACAGTGTAACTTAACTTAAGTGATAGTATGGCACGTATAACAATTTCAGGACTGAAACACACTGAATGATATGGTTTTGGTGAGAATGAACCACAGTTCCCTTCCCAGACCACCCACGAGTAACTAATTGTGATAAATTGTGTACTATTATAGGGCCAGGTGTCTGAGTTTTCATGGCGCCTGTCATCATTGCATGACAAGCTACGTCTATAAGAATGGTGGACGATCCCGATTGGTCATACGGCACACTGAACTTATACTGCTACAGCACTTCAGTGTACAGTTGGACAGCGACCATTTGGCCATTTGGATCTTATAAATGTTCGATTTGAAATACAAAGAAAACCTTAAGATATTCAAAGTCAAAGTAGCATCACGATTGCCTCTTTCGTCTTTTGTGTGTTATCTTTTCAGTTTATCACACTCAGGATAAATTGTCTTTGGTTCATCTCCTCATCGGTCTCTAATAAGAAAGAAATTCGTACACTCGGTTTATACTCGCTTTTCATGCCCTTTGTACCCCAAAACTTGAGAGTTTCCGCCAGATCAACTGTGGTGGCCACCATGAACTCTGCTGTCTGATTTTCACATTGACGATGTGTTTATTGATCATGTTTTCAGATTCGTCTCAGATACAACGCATTACATGTGGCTGCTGCAACCGGTAATGCAGACACCATAAAATTGTTACTCAGCTATCTGAATTCACCTGATTTCTGGAGACGCATCTATCCTGGTACCGATGGCGCAACAGCTCGGGACCGTCAACGGCACGTCACAGATTTATATTTGAATAGCCCGGAATTAGGTGTAAGTTGGAGTGAACATTTATGTTCGTTTTGATACACTTTTCATCTTTTTCTAGGTGCGTTTCAAAACAGGCCATTACTGTTCACTACACTTTCATTTGGATTGACGTGGCAGATACTTCGCATTGAGCTCAGTTGGTCACCTCCGAAACGTGTTCGTGTCACCGGAGGAGTAGCAACCGAGCTCTTGAAGTTTTTGTTTGTTTCGAAAAGGCAAGGTTCACAGCGGAAGCCAAGATCAACTCCCTGTTATGTCTGCATAAGAACGACAGATCTAAAGAACCTATTGGAATGCATGGTGATCAGAGGCTTCAACTCTTGGTGGTAGGAAAAACAGGAGGGGGATATTGTCCAGCGGTTTTCCGTGAAATGGGGTCTGGTAGTGCAACACGTACTTCCCTTGTGCATTTTCTCTATTACCAAGGAGGAGAGACAAGGCTGTGCGGGAGTCCGTCTTCATACTTGACGAAAGTTTATTAGATTTTTTCGGAGCACTCTGCTAGATAAATTACGTGTGCAGGTTGGTGGATGATATCAAACCACGTATATTGAAATTTAGGAAATGAACACTGCAGTGGAAACCCGTAGGAAATAACAGATCAGATGAAGCACGGCAATGAGAAACACGAGTGTAGCTTTGATAAGAAAACTCCACCTAGCGATTTAGGTAAGGTTGCTTTTCAGATTTCTGATGCTAATTTAATGGGCTCTATATCACTGAAAAGAACACCAGCCCTGTGGTATGTCATCTCCAGCAAATGGTTGGATAATGGGTTCACTAGTTTGAACAAGTTTGCTAATATTCAGCCGAAGTGCAGTGTATGATAGCAATGTTTCCTTAAGGACTCCTCTGAAAATGGTCCAGATGCACATGTAGAGGTAAGAGCGTCTGTATTGAAAACAGTGGTTCCGACTGATCAGGACTAAATGAATCCCCTGACAAATTTCCAAGCATGACGAAACCGTAAACTTTTTTGCACGCTGAAGTTCAATGCAGGGAAAGGAGCTCCTGAAGGCATGATACTCTACAGCGAATCCAATCAAAACATATTTTAAACTGGACCAAACTCACACATCAACACATGCGAAGGACCAGTAGCTCAACTATAATATTCCGATGTACCCTAGTATCGGGTCAACGAACTAAGAGACAGGAACTCACTTGGAGGCACGTCAGCAAAGGCCACAGCGAGGACCCGGGGGGAGACAGCGTTCAGCTGTAGCACCCTTCCGGTGCCTAGCTGCCATGCCACCCGAAGGAAGCACGAGGGCTGGGATACTGCCAGGTTCCCCAAGCCTAGACAGGGGAAGTCGAGTGGCGGAGGTCGGATTCGAACCACGGACCTTCCGGTCAGTAAAGTCGCGCTCTAACCACTTGGGCCATCTTGCGGTATAACAGGAAACCACACAACCGGGTAAAGCTGTTGGTTTTTCAACTTTTCCTCGATTTGTCTATGCAGTCGTCTTCTGAAAGTGTGACATGGGTTTAAGAAGAGTCAGTTGATATATTAGAGAGAAAGGAGAAAGTTCTCACCAGCCTCTAAATATGACCACGCCGAACAATATCACGGATATCTTCGAGAAATACACTCATTTGCAAATCAATTAGTTTTCACGAGAGACTCAACTGAATCTCGTTTATGGTATTCTACAACTGAATGTGCTGCACTCAGGCCGCCTCATGTTTCAGCTGGCACGATATTCGAGATATCGCAGTATATTTGCATAAAGGAAACTACTCACAAGGCTGCTGAAAACGAGAGATTCAGTTGAGTCTCTCGTGGAAACCAAATTGATGTGCAAATGAGTGTATTTCTCGAAAACAGTCCAGTTTGGGTTCAATTAAATCATAAGGTTGACGGAAACTCGGGGACTGCGCCTACCTGATGAGCCCCAAGAAGGGCGAAACCGGTCGTGAGCTGTCGAAGAGTTTTCAGCAACCTTGTGAGTAGTTTGCTTCATGAAAATTTGTGGATGTGTCCTGAACGGTAATGAGTTGGAATTCGTCGTTTTACTATTAATGATCCACCAGAATCAGCCAAACTAACCACGTCACAAATCCTAGCCCTTACGAATAGATGGTCAACTTCAGGTGGAATTCGGAGTGCAAACAACCGAGATCTTTGTTTCCTATTTTGACGAACTTGTTTCGTTCTTCTTATGAATCCTAGAATAGGGTAGCGCTGTCATCAGTGATAATCTGCACACTCTTATTGACAATGAAGACAAAATAAGCCTTTTATATACTTCTGATAAAGTGATTGACCTATGACCTTGAACGACAACAGTATCTTATGCACGTGTTTTCACTGATGAGTAATAACACGATTTCAGGACCTCGAAGTTGTGAAACTACCGTAATCAGCTCCACGTATTGGCTCCGACCATCATACACTCTCTGTTTGATTTTTGGCTATCGAACGACTAAGGCAATTAAGATGTTATCCGTGGGTATTAGGATATACTAGGATATACTAGTGAACCAACGTGATTTAGGGTTTTCCAGAATTGCGCACGGATTAGCATTAGGTTACCACTGGGTTGGATTGACAAACACAACTTCCTTCTCGTGCTTTGTTTCTCCGTGACAGTCGCATCTCCTGCTCTGAGGGACGATATGCATTAGATAGGGTTTGGTTAAAAACGCTATTGTTTCGGGTGTTTCACCATCATGCAACGGAACTTCTGGGAGAAATCTCACTGTGCTAAAACTGAGTGTTTGCTGGCGTCCAAATGCATTTAAGATGTTTTTTTGTCGTTAACAAACGTGCTACCGTCCACTGAAACCCAAACATGTGATTGGTATTCGTCGAATATGAGCCGATCTGTATGGAGGCTGTGGACGTTTTGTGTTCTGTTGTGTCAACGACAATCCAACAGTCACTTTTAAACCGATTTCGTTTTTCTGTTTTCCTCGCACATTTCTTTAAGTTGTCATGTAGGTTAGGGCGCAATAGACCGGAAGATACGAGTCTGTTTGAAATATCCGTGGATTAGTTTCGGTCGGGTTTGGACAAGTGGGAGGTACTGTACTTTTCAACTGCTTTCTTGGGGTTCAATTCTAGATGGGCACAAGAGAAAACCACAACTGGATTGTTCTATTATACCCCTAATTTTCTTGGAGACTTTGACATTTTTTCCGTTCATCAATCTTCACTTGCGAAGAACAAAACACAGACGATTCCCTGTTTTTAGATTGTTAATTCAGCACGCCACCTTTAAAAAACTCTCATCATATAAAGAAACAACTTTGGGCTGTAATCCTGAGTGGCAAGTTTCATGTGCATCAATTTTTTTTTGGGGGGGAGGGCAAGATGCCTCAGTGGTTAGAGTGCGAATTTGCTGACCGGAAGGTCCGTGGTTCAAACCCGACTTCTGCATCTTGACTTTCCTTGTCTAGGCCTGGGCAACTTGGCAATATCTCTCCCTTCTGGTGGCATACCAGCCAGACACCGAAGGGGTGTTACAGCTGAATGGCCTATTATTTTCATGCATCTATTTTTACCGCGATCAAGATCCTTCAACAATCATGAAATATATATCAATTCCACTGAGTGTCCCTCCGGTATATGTTTTCAGTGGTTTGAATATGAAGCCTATCATTTAACTGCTTCAAATGCAAAAAGACGTCAAGTTCGCACGTAAGGACGTTGAACTGTTGGAATTTTGGACGATGATTTCCCTTCCAGTACGATAATCCGTCATTAAACACCACTCATCGCAAATATTATAAAACTTTACCAGAATGACGTATTCTGACGGTCCCGTGGGCTAGTAAATTCCAGAGCCAAGTTGTTTTGATCATCCCCGTGTGTTCGGGCACTTAATCAAAAAACGTTTGGCCATCATCTAGGCTTGAGTAGACTCACCTCAAGTTGGGAGGTGGCAGTGGACTGTAGAGACTTATGGTGGCATAAGGCGAAGTCGAACGAGCCCCATTCATCCCTAACAAGCAGTGTGAATGTTCCATGATAGTCGCTGTCAAGTTCAACAAAGGACCGCCCTGGGTGCCGCGAAATTACTGTAAGAAAAGGGACAGGCATCTGGCAGGAAAGTTGATCGCGTCAGAATTTACTGGAAAATTTGGTTGATCCGTAAAATANTTAGGGCGCAATAGACCGGAAGATACGAGTCTGTTTGAAATATCCGTGGATTAGTTTCGGTCGGGTTTGGACAAGTGGGAGGTACTGTACTTTTCAACTGCTTTCTTGGGGTTCAATTCTAGATGGGCACAAGAGAAAACCACAACTGGATTGTTCTATTATACCCCTAATTTTCTTGGAGACTTTGACATTTTTTCCGTTCATCAATCTTCACTTGCGAAGAACAAAACACAGACGATTCCCTGTTTTTAGATTGTTAATTCAGCACGCCACCTTTAAAAAACTCTCATCATATAAAGAAACAACTTTGGGCTGTAATCCTGAGTGGCAAGTTTCATGTGCATCAATTTTTTTTTTTTTTGGGGGGGGGGCAAGATGCCTCAGTGGTTAGAGTGCGAATTTGCTGACCGGAAGGTCCGTGGTTCAAACCCGACTTCTGCATCTTGACTTTCCTTGTCTAGGCCTGGGCAACTTGGCAATATCTCTCCCTTCTGGTGGCATACCAGCCAGACACCGAAGGGGTGTTACAGCTGAATGGCCTATTATTTTCATGCATCTATTTTTACCGCGATCAAGATCCTTCAACAATCATGAAATATATATCAATTCCACTGAGTGTCCCTCCGGTATATGTTTTCAGTGGTTTGAATATGAAGCCTATCATTTAACTGCTTCAAATGCAAAAAGACGTCAAGTTCGCACGTAAGGACGTTGAACTGTTGGAATTTTGGACGATGATTTCCCTTCCAGTACGATAATCCGTCATTAAACACCACTCATCGCAAATATTATAAAACTTTACCAGAATGACCTATTCTGACGGTCCCGTGGGCTAGTAAATTCCAGAGCCAAGTTGTTTTGATCATCCCCGTGTGTTCGGGCACTTAATCAAAAAACGTTTGGCCATCATCTAGGCTTGAGTAGACTCACCTCAAGTTGGGAGGTGGCAGTGGACTGTAGAGACTTATGGTGGCATAAGGCGAAGTCGAACGAGCCCCATTCATCCCTAACAAGCAGTGTGAATGTCCCATGATAGTCGCTGTCAATTTCAACAAAGGACCGTCCTGGGTGCCGCGAAATTACTGTAAGAAAAGGGACAGGCATCTGGCAGGAAAGTTGATCGCGTCAGAATTTACCGGAAAATTTNGTTTTTTGTAAATTGCACTGAATGGCTGGAGGTATCGGTTTCGATGTGTCATGTAGCACCATTTTGCTTAGATGTTTGATCAGAAAAACTTTTAATCTCCGATGAAAGAGCAGTGTTATTTATTTGTACATAGTAAAGTAGTGTGGTCTTGCCTCGTAACTGACGGTGGATTAGAAAAAAGCCGGGGAGCGATTGACTGCAAAACTTTCACACCTGAACGTTGCTGGGGTAGTTCCGCTTCCTGTCATCTGGAAAATTGTCCATTAGTATTCAATAAAGTGGCCACAGTTTACCGAAAAAGACTTCCTTTATTGACAGTGAATGTCATTCCGTTCTTGTGTACTCATAAGTGAAGTAGTGTTTATTGACTTCTCTGGCATTACCTTATTCTTTCTACGCAGCTTCTTACTACAAGAATCGATCGTTGTTTGGCAGTGGTTCTGAGGGTGGTTATTTAGGCGGTGCTGTAGTACTCCGCTAGAAAATATCGTGACATGTTTATGCATGTTTCCCTTTTTTGCAGAATTTAGAAACCCCGCTACATTTTGCCAGCAAGTTTGGCCACATAACCTGCGTCCGACTCTTGGCTGTGCATCCTTGGACCCAAATAAACGTCTTAAACCGGGCTGGCCAAACACCGTCTGATTTGGCTGCCTCTCGTATATCAGAGGTTAGCCGATCCAATGGACCTGTAAACGTGGATACTCCGGGTTGCTCTGCACGATCTGTTTTGGTCTCCCACCCTATTCGACGATTGCTCTCCGAACAGTAAGTGTGATTGTTACCCTTACCCATACAGATTTACAACACTTACGGATTCGGTGTACCTCCCTTTTGAATTTACGAGGAAGCGTGCCTAGGTTAGGCGCAGCAACTGGAATTTAATTTATTTTATCTTAGTAAGCAGTAAGGCTATAGATAACGGAAAGCCACGCGCTACACAAATTTACACTCTTATAGTGGGAAAACGCGCATGGGCTGACTCGATGCGGCTGATGTGGCCTCTTTAGAGTGAGTTTTTAAACCGAACTGTTTGGATGTTGCATATAACAGATTTTTATTGACTAGAGGTGGGGCTCTACGACGTGTACAACTCCATCTAAACCTTACCTCGATATTTCTCCTGTTCAGTCAAGTATCACCAACCCCGTATCCGCAATAATTTCCAAACAGGGAACTGGTGTTATTGGAGTAGGCCGATTGGAACGAACCGAGTTCAAATGGCGTGTGTATGCATGGAGTACACTCGAAACCGGTCGGCCACTCTACTGGACGCCTGAGCATAGCTGGCCAACTGCGGAACCCACTGATGCCAGTGTAAAGCTGAAGGAATGAGGTCAGGGGGAGGGTCCATGATGGCAGTTCTGAGCATAGCTGGCCAACTGCGGAACCCAGTGTGTTGTTTCGTGCCAGTCACTGATGCCAATGTAAAGCTGAAGGAATGAGATCAGGGGGGAGGGTCCATGATGGCAGTCGCGTTTCATTTAATGTCGGATTCTTGTTGTGCTCTACCTAGGAGAAAACCAGTCAAATTAGGACAAATGAGGATTCTGTCAGGATAAATAGCTGCAACACGGTAGAGTAAATTCTGGAACCTACATATGACCTGGGATGCTTTGATTGCACACCCACTATTGCATCGCTCGTGAACTTCAAATTTTCTATAAATATCCGCAGTCAAATAATAGTGGTGCTAATAAGATACTGGGAATAGCCACTATAGCTGACTAACCGGATTTCCTACCTGGAGATTATACAATACGGACGAAACTAAGCTATTTTAACGACACTAAACTCACGTCCTGCCTCAAAGGTTGAAAGAACTTCTGAAAAGAGGACCTCCAACACTTGTTGAGGCTCTCCGGTTTTTGGAAGGAATATGGCTGTTACCGACTATAGTACACATATTACGTGATTGGTTTACCAGGCTTTTGAGTTATTACGCTATTGAATTCGTTTGCATTCCATCGTCAAATTAACTTTATCCACAAAACTCTTGAAGGTGAGGCTCCCGTTCTTAGTGTTCTGTTTTTTTTCCGCAAGCACCCGTTATCGAACTCATTTTCCATATGTGGTGACCTCACTAAGAATACTTCTGAGCTAAGGAAGGGGATTGAGTTTTCGAAATTCGGCTCCAAACGGCCGACAGTTGACCACGGCTTCTTGATCACTTTCTCCCTGGGTTGCGTATACAGTGCTTTACACTGTGTCGCTTTACGGTGATTTCAGTTTTATCCTCCTGGTGGATGTTCGAAATACGAGGGTGCCTGGCGAACAAAAAACAACCATACTCCCATCGATATCGTCCCATCAATTTCAATCCTTATTGGCTCTGATGCCGTCTGCTCCCACTGCTCGCTTATTATCACTATTCCCATTCCTACCAGTGGAGCGTTCTCATCCCCAGACATCTACCAACGAGTCAAACACTCATACCGTCCAGCTGGATCTTGATCTCATTAACTTGGGTCTTGATGTTCACCTTCTGGCCCTACGTGGATTCGCTGGTCCTATGACGCGGGAGGAGGTACGTTTTGAAAGTTGGTACAGTACCCCTTTCTGAGGAAATGCCTTTGGGATTAGCGAAGTTTCTGCACCACGTTGTTCTGTCGTATTATGGATGTCCAGTGTGTCTTCTCCAATGCCATCCAACCCAGGCTAGCTGGCGAACAATCGTCTGTAGGAACTCATCCATATCGCCTCATCATCTAGAGGCACTGACGGGGATGTCCGTCATTCTTGTGTGACATATATATATATATATATATATATATATATATAAGCTGAAAGTTCCTCAATGTTGACACTATCCGCGCAACATCTAGTCTTGGTTAATTATTTTACCCTTGTAGTATTACCTCTAACACACTGTGATCTTGCCCTGGACATGGCCTTCTAATCGTGTTGTCCGCTAGTTTGCATACAGTTTATATTCCAGGGTACGACTCTACTCGGTTTTAGTTGAGACGTAGTACCAGGAAAAGCTGAGTTGCAACCATCTTAACCTTTCAATGAGTTTTACCTTTGATGGCACTACCAATCCTTCTGTTGGATTCTTTGCTGAGGGCTTTTAAGTAACATCTTATATTCGGCCTCTGGCTTCATTCTGCATGTTTTGGTAAAGTAGCTCCGCACTCGAATCAGCTCAAAATTACTTTGGTCTCACTCGTTGCAGATCAGCTGAGATCCGCTGATTCTATCGCGACAGACTTGTCCTTGGGCATACACCAGCTGAGAATGGGTTTATCTTTGGACTTCTTCATCGTTGCTTTGGTCTTGAATTAAACTTGGGTTTGTCCCCTTTTCCCTTGATCTTTAGGCGGAAGTATTTCGATCGAGATGGTTGAAGACCAATTCGTCCACGTCATTCAAGACCTTTGCTTCTGTTCGCCTGACTGATCCAGAAAAGGGCTACGAGCGGCAGGGTCGGTAAGCGACTGTATCTGTTGTGTACATATTCATACATTTATTTCTTTAGCAGAGCAAAAATACGTGCTCTTTCTACTGACATCTTACTACCTCACTACAAAGCATTACATAGAAAGCACATAGTGGTCTGTATCAAAGTGTGATTGTTATTGCTGTTTCTTATAGACGAACCTTGTTTTCTTAACAGGAACGCGATATCATCCAAGGGGTCTGTCAATCAAGGACGGGCCAGTTACAGGCTCTTGGCTAAGCACCGCGATCAAAGCAACTTAGACATCTGATTCCCGTCACACCTTGGTGATAAAAACTCACTATCCTCTACGAGAGGCCTTTTAGAAATGCAGACTTCCTCATGTATCATTCCATAATCATTCCTCATATATCATTCCATATACCATTCCATAATATTATTCCATATATCATTTTCATATATCATTCCATTCCCTTATATCATTCCTCTTGTTTTTAGCCCACAATTTCCTACTCGAGTCTTTGTTTTAGTCGTGATGTTATGGGGATGGCTCATGTGCTTTTTTATTTTCTGTCTCTTTTACACCATACATTATGTGTAGGAAACAAGTCATATAACCGTGTATACCTAACGGCTGCGTCCGTAGATCCTCAGGGCTTTTACCAGTTCTCACTGCAGTCATTCGGCTAATTGCATTTTGGCCAAAATACTTCGATTTGAACGCCATGTGCGAGCAGCGTGCATCTGTGCTTAATCATAAATATACCTGGGTGTCAGACATATCGTATCATATCTTCGCTGTCACTAGCCTTCATCGATAAAGGTCTTCCGATCGGAATTTCTGCATAGCCTGATCGAATTAATTGTCACGATTCTGATATTCCCACTTTTACAATACATAAGTGAAGTACCTAACAGCATGCTGTTCAGCCAGAAAACTATTCATCTAAATAAAGAATCAGAAACACTAGAAATTAAACAATTGGCATGTTTACGAAATCAAATTCCACTGTAGCTGCGAATGCGCTTCGTCAGGAAAAGGTGATGGGACCTGATTGATGGTTTTAAGGTCATACGCAGTCGCTTAGCAAGGCTGAACAACTTATTTCAGTTTTTTAATACCTATTCGCAGTGCATACCCCACACAGGAATGCCTAACTTCCAGTGTCTTCTCAGTCGCATATTGCATTTATATTCCTGTGGTTGACGATAGGTATCAAATTGCCTCGAATAAGAGTTGGGTCGGGTAGCTAGTCTTTTACCTATTTATCGTTCCTTCCCTGTCCTTTTCTGCCATTGCACGTTCCCGATTGCTCACACCGTCACTTTCTATTTATTTTCATTGGTCAACATATCGATCTCTAATCTTAAAAATAGCAGCGTTGTTGCGAAATTCCGCAATCTCGTATTAGTACTGCGCGTTGGGTGGCTTTGACATGTACAGTTTGAACGAAGTTGTCCAATATTGAGAATCGTGGCTCGTTCTCCGTAAAACTTCAGTTAACCAGTCAAATGTTGATAACGTCGATAGATAAATACTTGGTCTCACAGCCATCCGACCCCATCGCATTGGCCTCTGGGTAATAAACTGGGCGCAATCATGTGTTGATTATTCTTGGCAAACTGTATAATAACTTTACTTTAAGTACGGTGTTGCCTCCATGGAGATCTTGGAATGTGTAAATTAGTCTTTATGTGGTTTATTTATCACACACCAGTTATAGTATTTATTTGTAGGGGCGAGCTAACAGGTGATAGTGCTCTTACCAATAGGCCTTATTCTATCCCTAAATCCTAGTCCTGTAGCTTTTTGATTTATTAGTCACTCACGCTGGGACTTTTATTTTTATTATCTGTTGTGGGGTTTTCGGGATATGTATTGTTCGTATTCATATCACTCTCGTTTGAACAGTCGTCCTCGATATGAGGAGTTTATTTTCTTGCGGATTTCAATATGTAAGCCCCCAGTAGTCGCTCAGCACCGGTACTCCTAGAGTCAAGCTGCTTGTGAAAGTCATTCGTATTCAGATAATGATCTGCTTTGTCATAAATTACTCCTCCTCTTCTTTTTAGACACCTTTCGCGCATCTCGGGCGTACAGTGGCATGAATACTGGCCATTAATGAATGACTACTTAGATTTGGCTTCGGAGCAAGGCCTTACCATCTTAGAAAATTATATGAAACAATGCCCTTCACCTTTTAAATTGCCCTCATGTCAACCAGTCACGCTTTCGAATGGAACTATGCTGCACAAGAAATCTGGTGCTATCGGTGATACAGAGGAACCCGGCGACCATAGTCCAGGACCTTCCAGCGGCCCTCTCAATTTCGATGGACCTGTCCATAGTACCCCTATCCGACGCCAGAGGGTCTCTTGGCCAGACCATCCCATCACCTCTACAAACCAGGATCCATGGATGTCCTATCGCTCGAATGCTTGCGCCACGAATGTGCTTAACGATTCCCTTGATGGGAGCAATGATGACTCCGAAATTCATGTGCCTCTTCAAGAGTGAGTCACAGAGGTCCCCTCTCACACGACAAACGGACCGTGAATGTTTATACTACCTTCAATGCTATGAGTAGACGAAAACACCTGTCTTGCTGAGGTAGCTTAGTATTGCCGTGATAGTCATTTGAAATACGCTTGTAGAAACTTTATGATGGCTTCATTGAACTAGTATCCCTAAGAATGGGTTATATGCCTTCACGAGTGACAAACTCCGTATGAATGATGCCATCAGATTAATAGTCATTTGAAATACGCTTGTAGAAACTTTATGATGGCTTCATTGAACTAGTATCCCTAAGAATGGGTTATATGTCTTCACGAGTGACAAACTCCCTATGAATAATGCCCATCAGATTAAGGCCTGTGATTGCAGTAAGCTGAACGCAGCAAACTGCATACTGGGTAAATTGGACCTCAGTTCTTATCTCCATGGTGCGTTTTCCGAGAAGTTCAACCTGTTCGATTCTCAGCCGATATGTGCCAGATGCTTACCTGCCCTGTCTATCTGAACCCGTACGTTCGGTTGCGATGCCCCCGCTTTTTTGTTGCTACTCAATAGTTCCATGAATGATCCAACTCGATTGGACAAAGCAATTAGGGCAGACGGTTGCGTTCACATTGTTTTTTGGCCACCAAAACCTGCGGAACCGACAACCATGTTCATGTGAACCGTCTATTATTGGACAGATCGACCTAATAACCCAATGTCCACCAAACCAAACTATCACAAGTATCTGAATGCCCCACAGGGTGCGAGATGGACCAATTGGTTGGAGCGTTAATTTACTGACCATAAGCTCCATGGCTGTGACCCGGGTTCCGCCTCTCAACTTCCCTTGTCTAGGCTTGGACAACCTGGCAGTACCCCAGCCCTCGTGCCTCCTCCGTGTAGCATTGCAGTTGGGCACCGAAAGGATGTTACAGCTGAGCGGAAAGCCCCATATGACATTTGGCTAGTTCATTGATGTGATCCGTTGGTTTAGGTGGTCAGGGGCAGGAAGTACCACCACGAGCTATGAAAATATTCATTGCTCAGAGGTTAGCGACTCCGCGGATAAACGAATTACGGAGTATAGGCGTACACTATTGAGGCTGACAGTTGGCTCATTGTGTACTTTGCTTGATTCGAAGCTATCTATCCAGGGTTGCCGGTACGCTTCACTCAATTTGGTCCGGTTTGGTTATTCGTTTATGAACCGCATACCATAGTTCAATAATTCAGTTTATCGCAGTGTTCCATTCCGTAATGTCATGTTGGTGGGTTTGAAGAGAAAATCGTCGGGACACAGATGATGCTTGGTATCAGTGTGTCACAGTATTTCGAGCTGATGGTGACGGCGTTGAGGCTACTGATGGCAGACGATGGCGTGTCGGTGTGATATTTCTTTGTGTTACACCGGCGAATGGACCCCTGGTGTTATGAATGTATCCTTATTATTACCACTACATTCAGTTTGTTTCTTTCATCATTTTTCTACGCAAATTAGATTTCATTTGAATCATCTTCCATGTTTTGTCCATACAGTTCAGAGGACGGACAACAGGTCGACCGCGTGACGTCCACCATTCAGCTGAGTCCTATTCTCAGTCTATTACAACGTCTCACATTCGCAAGTCCATTACGGTGGCTTTTGATTGACAGTCCCGGTGGTCGTGAACCTCTATTCAACCCAGAGTCGGCATTGCCAGACCACAAAAAGCTAGTTAAGCTACAGAGCCCATGTATCAATATTGGAACTTCTCCGGGAAAACGGAGGATGTCGGCAATCGATCCGGATGCCACCAAATCGGACGACCAACCTTTGTCTAAAAAACCTTCACCGAAAAAATTGCACGAAGCTATGAATTTTAACCGGATCAAAGTCCCTTTGTACCTCAAACATATTTACCGAGCCCTACCAGCTGGTGACCCGGAACTGGAGACTGCTGTGACTGTTTTAAGCTGTGCAGAACAGTCCACTGTTGCGCCAACCTATTCCCGCCTACCCAACCTGTCCCGATTTCCCATCGTTGCCACATGGAAAAAACAGATTGAAGCTGTTCTACCTTCTTCTCAGAACCCCGGTAACCGTTGATGCTTTCACTTTATATGCATTTCAGATAAATTTCTATGATGATTTCCTATTTTCACCTTATACGGAGTAATGCACAATCACCAGAATATAACTTGCTGTTCCATCAATTCTTGACTTATGTACACCTAATCACGATTTCTGTGCGCTCTCAGTATTCCTGGAAATCTGATAAGCGTATATATCGTATACTCTATGTTCTTTTGCTGTACTACAGGTGTCTATACTTGAAACGGCGAGTGTAGACGCTCCTGTTCAGGAATTCACTTGAATCCTTGATTGCCTCGGTCGATTTTGTGGGTTCTTTTTAGGTCTGAGGGCAGTTTTATATCGAAATGATGTGACATTTTGTTTCTCTTGTATGGAGTCGGACTCTTAATCATTGAAATCATCAAACTACAATAACAAGGCGCCGCGCAAGCTGCTTGGTTGAGTGACGTCCTTCGTCAACCTTCGGATACCAAACCGTCGAATGTTTATAGTTCGTCTTTTAATCACCACTGCCACCCAGAAAGTGCAAGGAATTTCATGAATGAACCCCAGGCGTCATATTCTGAAACTCAGCAAACGGCCACTGTAATCAGCAAACTTGTCGCTTCAGAGGTCATCATTTCAAAGGCAGCCGTTAGTTCACACTGATTCGTTTGCAGTAATGGGATTAGGTAGGAGAGAAGAATGGATGTATGAAAGAAATAGAAGGAAGCTTCAGTTGTTGTAACCTTTTTCCGAATCGCTATGTTGTAGGTAACAAGCAAGGCAACCTGGCTCTTGACACCACACGACGGGCGATATGCTATGAAAATATCTATTTCTGCAGCCCATAGGTGTGTATGGGTTGGATTATCCTCCGGCCGTCCGGACCGGAGGTTCACTAGGGCACATTTAAAGCCTTGGGGTAAGCGGTTTGACCGGAAGATAGCGGTGGTTGGTACAATACTGGGGCTTCTTTCCTGCACAAGAGTGTTGTTTACGGGAATCCAGAATCCAATGTAACATGCGCGGAATTTTAAAAGCAACACTTGCTTTTAGGGAGAAAAGGCTGAGCCCTGTACTGATTTTGTAGGTTATATAGGACATATCTAGTTTGTCCTTCGTGTTGGACTCGTACTCTAAACCATCAGCTTGCTTGGCTTACCGGACAACTTGAGCATATATTCTTTTTCACGAACAGTCGCTAGTTCGCACCAAATTTAAAGTGTTACTCATGGAAAACACTGAGTGGATGCTGTAACACCGTAAAAAGTGACCTATTAGTGCTGCTTCGAAAAAGATAAAAATATACTCTGATCAATAACCCGATAAAAACTCTTCTGTGCACTTATACCATCTGGGTGCAACGTCAAATCCACAATGTGCACCTGTTCGGTGAAATCTACTGTTGGGTTTCAAGAACCAACCGTATCCACATTTACATTCGCAGTACACCGATCTCCCGACCAAGCAGCCATTTTGTTCTGGTATAAGTTTTTTGGTAACCTGAGTGTGTTGGTTATCTTGACCAAAGTGTCGATAAATTATCTGTCGTCCCTGGTAGTTGCACCTTCTTGCGTAGGCCATCTTCCCACCGCTCCTTTATCATACTTGACAATCGCTCACATCACGCGTCAGCAGTCCCTCAATTATCCTCTTTTCTCCCTATGAATTATTATTTTGATTAGGCAAACGATTGAACATAGCTGGCTTTTGTGGCATAGGTGCGCGAAATAATGTGAGCTGAATTCAACCACTCACGGACGGCTGCTTATCGTGTTTTGTATGGGTGGAGTTCGACTCGTTTCGTTTCGTAGCAATGAACAAACTAAACTCAAGGTCACCAGTGAGACTTTCAGCTACTGGTAAAATGATTTGGTTCCTGCTTAGTTGTTACGTCTTGGAGATACAATGTTTTCTGCTTGGGTGGTGGACAGTTTTGTAAGCACAAAGAACCCACATAAAATGTGTCCTTTAACGTTTCGTGGTTGTTGATTTCCGATGAGGGAATCTTCATATAATCGGAAGTTGCCAGAATAGTTTCAGTCTTGGACTCACGTGTCTCGTGTGGGTCCACACAACTCATCAAAGGAGAACGATTTTGAACGGGTTGTCCGTTCGCAACTGAATGACGCGAAATCGACGTTTAATCTGTTTCTGTTAAGTTTCTGTACAAACAGGGGACACCATCAGAAGCACAGCCCTAGGGAAATTGTTCAGCTACACAAGGAATTTGTTCTGAAGGGGAATCCCTACACTTGAAAACAGTTTTGGGTTTAGCGCATGCGTTTGTGGATTGTGTTGACATTTGCTCATTCAGTTTCAAAAAACAAATGGAAAGATGTCCGCTGTTGCCCAGTCCCAGCAAGGACGAAACAACAGCAGTACGGTGTTTCTTGAGGTTTTCATGGAAGTATTGTACAACGAATTCGCTGCAGGTTTTCACCTACGCCCATAGTTCACGGTACTAACAAGAGGGACAATTACTTTCGCCCTAATTGGTGCCGACCAGACGGAGGCGGTCATGTGATTTTTGGTTTACATATGTTTCCGAGTTTAGCACAAAGTAGCTGCGGGTGCACACGCTTTTCTACTTGGTACGTCTGATTTGGAATACTTCACTTGTTGATGTTGTTATTCATGTTCGTTGCTTTGAACAGTAACTGCCTTGATCAACAGTGTCCTCCAAAGTGAACCACATTGGCACTCTAACATGTGCCATTGGTTTCAAAAAGTTTTACTGGAACTAGTGTGTGCTGAGCTCCGTTTGCTTCTGTGAAACTGCGTTGCGATCGATCCGTCCTATTCAGCCCGTAATGTATCCCGAAGGATGAAATTTCCTAATGTCGAGTACTTCGAGGTTTTTTCAAACAGCAATCGCCTGTCCTCGGCTGATGGCTTCCTTGTCCCCGTACTTGACACTTGTCGATTCTCGTCGGCCTTGTAGTTTGTCGGTTGGTGTGACTCCATTTTGTCACTCACTATCATGTGTTTAAATTCAATCTCCATGTGTGTTACGAGGTTATTCTCTGTTCAATTTCAAAAATTGAGCGGCCTGATGGTTTGGTAGCTGTACATGAATAATTTCATGGGGTTTTTAGGTGCCCCACCCCGGCTGTACTTCGTTAGAGAGAAAACAGTTGCATCGAGGTTCAACACCGTTACATACCAGTGAAAGGAAGAAGGCCTTCGCTGCGGAGTTGTTTATTAGAAAATACCAACTGAACAGTTACAGACTGGTGGACAGGGGAGCAATACTCTCATATGCATTTTATTTACAAAAACTGAATATCCATCTTCTCCTTGACTGCGTCTTCCTGAACTTTCCTGAATACTCATTGACTGTTGCTCAAATCCAAGCAAATGTACAAAGCGACTCCATAAATTCCGCAATAGATCTCACTTTTCAAGAGGCGCAAAGCGAATTTACGAGAAAACATACTAGTCGCCTGCCTACCCCATCAGTAATATGACCGTTACACCAGTAGCTTCGTGTGCATCTGTTGCGGCTTTGTTTCTTCATGATATTACATTATGTTTCTTGGAGTCTGGTAGGATCATTAAAATGAAGCTTGTGGTTGACCTCAGATTGGGACCAGACTCCTATTTTCTAGGATACAAGCAAGCTTTAGACGTGTTTCGCTCGAGATCCTAAAAACGAAAGCCAT
Source organism: Opisthorchis viverrini (assembly GCF_000715545.1). NCBI lineage: Eukaryota > Metazoa > Platyhelminthes > Trematoda > Opisthorchiida > Opisthorchiidae > Opisthorchis > Opisthorchis viverrini. The sequence continues at coordinate 470,966 of NW_008751966.1, read as the reverse complement.
TAATCGTTTGCAAGTAGGACGGTTTTACAGTCACAGCTGCGTACATGTAGACAAAACCAAGTGGTGCTGTCTGTCCTCTGTGAAGTAACATGCATAGGCACAATTGAGGACCGTTGTACATTGAGGAGTAATGAACGATCTTTGGGCTGACTGAAAATACCCGTATGGCTCAAAACGCGTATCCCTGAAAGTAATGACATATTTTTCAGAATACCTTAGTGTTCACCGACAAAGTAGTTTTTAGAAGGAAATAGGTCCACGTCAATTTTCTGGGTTGATTCCAGTGACGAAATTGACTTCCTTGGCTCTGAGTCTGTCGTTTGCTAGCCGATGTATATAAAGGACCGAGGCGGGACTTCAAAGCATACATTGTATGTGCGCTATGTTGGGCATCATTATCGGCAAATTACGGTCGAACTCAGGGAGCGATCTTGATATCAATTTGGCCGCTGGTAACTCATGAGAACGCGCAAAATATGGCACTGATCAGTTTGGATGTCGGTTCGAGAAAAGTGCTTATCTATGCTGCGTAGTCGAGATTTGTGAACTGTGGACCCAATACAGGGATGATGGAAGCCCTGGATGGTATGGCAAGTGGGGTTCGATCAGTCAGCCTACTGAAACAACCTGGCGTAACATAAACTCGCTACCTATATTTGAAACTTTCCAGGATTTCTACCCAAAATGTGGCGGAAAGTCATATCAGAGTTTTCTTAATTTAACCTTCCCAAAAGATGGCGAAAATGGGTGCGAAATAATCATGAGGTCAATGTAAGTTATTAGCTCTTATCCTCCCTTGCTCAGGTCTCCTAACATTCTCAATATACACTCGGTTGCTGGGGGTTATCAATTTCATTCTAAGTGCCACGTAATCCAAGTAAATGACACGTGGAAAAGATCATACAAGCTTACTCTTGGTCTGACTTCATCCCCGTCAATGTTATCGGACCAAGTCACTGGAAGAATACTGAACTCGAGTGATGTAAGCGGTTTGGTAATTTTCTTGCGAGGCAGAAGCTGAAAACCTACAGTGCACGGCTAAACATTAGATCATCCCGTTATTTGACGCGGCCTTGAAACACAGAGCAGTGAGTAATTTCGTTGTGTTTCTAATGATCTAACGGTCCTCTTGGATGGCCTCAATCCGTTTGGTAATTTTCTTGCGAGGCAGAAGCTGAAAACCTACAGTGCACGGCTAAACATTAGATCATCCCGTTATTTGACGCGGCCTTGAAACACAGAGCAGTGAATAATTTCGTTGAGTGTTTCTAATGATCTAACAGTCCTTTTGGATGGCCTCAATCCTTAGCCTACTGCACCATTGTCATTCAATATCATTTTCTGCCATATTGTCCAAAGAATCACCGCAACGAGTATACATTCTAACAAATCGATTATTGGACTGATGCGTTTGCAGTGCTACAGCAGCTGCGACAAAATAGTATATTTCTTTGGAGTGGATTGCTGCTGATCCCCGGACATTGATAAGTAATATTCTTGTAAGGTTACAAGCACTTTCCTGTGTGGGGACTGTCGTGCAAGTGGAGCCAATCTATGCTTTTTAGCTGAGAAGCACTGTACAGCTGTTTCATCCCTGTTGGGAATCATCAGTAGTGCGCTTCCTACTAAACCCCAGCTAGCTTCGAACCCGCGACCTCCTAGCACCACTCATCCTTCAACCGTGGAGTCCGTATCACGTGGTCACATGCTGATTAACTGGCCTCTCGATTGGTGGAAGTTTCACTAACCGGACGAGTTCTATTCTTCTGTTGAATTACGTGTTCAAACTACTATCTGAGAAGTTTCGGGTTCGAGACCTGTTGAAGTGAGATGCACACTGTTCATGGTTCCAAATATGCCGATGCAGCAGTACTTCTTTTCAGCATAGATTGGCTTCATTTGCAGGAAGAAATATCCATTAAAAAACTCCAAAATCTCTTCACACTCTTGGAAACATTTCTGCATTCTTGTGCACTGGTGGTAAGACTGTCATTAATCTCGACAATCGACTGCGTTATTTTAACACAAATTGCTTGACCTGCTAGTCTAGTTGATAAAAGTACGAACTACTCGTCGGTCAACGGTAGATTCTAATAGTGACGAAAATTCTTTATCAGTAAGCAATGCAGGAAATAGACGAACTGGATGATCCTACACCAAACGGTTAGTTGGTGGCTCATTAAGGTACTTGATCAACAAATGCCAACGAGAGTTTTGTCTGCAGCACGTGCTACCCTGGTGTGACTGAAACGCACTGGTCATACTCTGTCGCAATGCAGCTCACATAACAGTATGCCTAAACACACATACCAAGAGAAGGTGATGCCTCCGTAATGCTGAATTTAATATATGTAGACTGCTGATATGAATTGAGTGGAAGTTTGTGACTTCATGAATCGAGTTGTACAGCACACGGTCTATCTCAGTAGAAATAATCGGAATAGATAAAAGCGATCATTATTCTCGTGGCAACCTAAGCAGTAAACCAGTGTCTTGATGATCACTGTCAAAAGAGTACCATTACGGGAGCAAACTGATGAGTGGCAGTCGGTTCAGAGCATGTCGGATACCATCGGTCGGCTACACAGAAGGGATTACACCATTCTATTGAATTAAACTAATTTCATCGGTAGAGTAAGCAGTGGGACTGCCACGCTCTTTGAATAGGCCATCCTGCTTACAAGAAGCACAATTATCTGACCCCGATGAGACTAAATCTGACTGCCGTCATGCCTTAGGGTCATGAGAGTGCCATGCAGCACAGTTGGCAGTCGGTTCAGAGCATGTCGGATACCATCGGTCGGCTACACAGAAGGGATTACACCATTCTATTGAATTAAACTAATTTCATCGGTAGAGTAAGCAGTGGGACTGCCACGCTCTTTGAATAGGCCATCCTGCTTACAAGAAGCACAATTATCTGACCCCGATGAGACTAAATCTGACTGCCGTCATGCCTTAGGGTCATGAGAGTGCCATTACTGCAGCACAGTTTCGACATAACTGCTTCAAACATAAGCTGAGCACACACCCCGAAAGTCATGCGAGACCGCAATGAAATGTATCGGTTCCTCTAGCAAAGACGCCTACAAGATCGATCCCGAGGTTTTCGTGGTGCGCTGAATTCTGTTCAAGCAAAATGCGACGTTGACGAAATACACACATTAGCGAACCAAGCTGAATCGTTGGTTTACGATATTCTTCAAACAAATGTACTGAAGGATATCATAAGGAAGGAATTCACCCGGGATTCAGTGAAATTCCGAATTACTTTGCAGTTGCGCACAATTTGGTGTTCAGTTAGAACATAGGGTTGACAGAAAGCCGACTGGTCGCTGGTTTGTTCGCTGCGCTGGGCAGCTGGGCCCGGGTTAGCGGACAAAGCAACGACCATCCACGCTACCTGAGCTACCAACATTCACCTCTAAAGCAAACACGGAAAGTGTACCTACCTAACAAGTCTCCAGAGGAGCGAAACTGAAGGATTTTCAACAACCTTATCTAAAATATGTTCCTTAGGCAATTGGATACTCATCACTAGAATTAATTACTGTCATACTGCACCTTATTTGCTTTCTGTGGGTTAAATTCACCAAAGCAAATTAAGTACCAACAAATTCACATAGTGAATGACACTGATTGCAGTTACAATGTTTAAGTTCTGGTCCGGTTGATACATTTTACCCGTGGATGTTTTCGAATAATTCTCGCCCTCTTCAACCCAAACTGGCGGGTTTGTAGAAAAGCTTTACATGGTGTTTAAGAGACTGCTCTGTTGTCATTTTTCCCCGTTTCGCACTCACGAAATAGTGTTCAATACCAGCAATCACCCTATGCGATTAGGGTAAATGGACAGAAACCACCGGAAAGAACACCACAAGCTGTAAGTGGTCCGTGGGTTCTAACTTATCAACGGAGTAAAGTCGAATTTCCTGATGACCACACTAGGTTGTTGTAAAAATAGGGGTGTCGTCAATCGCTCAGCTTAGTTCTACACGAAACTCGCTGTTACTCAGTGCTGCTTTGACATGGCTTGTTAAAACCTGGTTAGATAGAGCTTTTCCATTGATTTAATGTTCGTTGCTCAGCCAACCACATCACATATTTGGTTGTTGGGTAGTCCATTGCACAGGGTTTCTATTATCTACTCAAAGGACATCGGTCATACTCGTACAAATGGAAGGATTAAAGCAGTCCACAATGAGTATTAATTGCATTAGAGTGGATTTTCGATGGGTTGTTCGCTCTAAAGCCGTATATTTTAAGTTATCCAGTTTATTCTTCGAGATGAGCAGGACACACAGAGGTATACACCAGTGTGATCGTCAGTAGGGAAGATATTTGTCGTTAGCGCTATCAAAATACGTTTGGAAGCGTTCTGATGCGAGAGGCCCCCCCCCCCCCCACTTCAGACTACTGTATAATACTTCGTGCAGAATATTTTCTACCACTGTCGGCATCAGTGATGCTGGACAAGACGAGGTCTGCTAGGAACGACAACTTATGGGCGACAGTTTAGTCGTATTACGGTGGGCCAGGATCTTTGCGTAAGTAACCTCACGAGATTGAGAGTGACAAACCGGGTTTTGTGTGAGGCGTGCCTTCGAATGCGGATTTGTTTATCGAAAAACAAACTAAACGGTTACAAGCTAAAATACACGAAAGTGAAAACCCCATTCGCCCAGAGTTCTTGAAAAAAGCCAGCATTCTCAAGCGTCCTCCGGATCTCTCCTGGACGTTGCTTAAATACTAGTCAATAACGAACAAACACTGTAAAACGTTTCAATAATCTTCAACTCATTCTCCTGTCAGAGACAGCGCTTCAGACTATTTGACCGGATACAGCTCGCACGTATCATCAGTTGCCGTTGTCTGGGCGACACGAACAGAATCGAGGTAGCGGGCCACATCCGACAAACATCGTGTCCTACTTAATTTATGCACTTACGTCAAGCCAATGGTCTACTTCCAAGCACAACAGTTCTAACACAGGCTCAACTAGTTGGACAGTCATGAAAGCACACTTTGCTTAAAAGGTTGGAGTGAAAAAAGTCGGTCCGCACGCAACCGGGGCTTCGGTCAAAAACTCAGTCACACACTATTTTTGAAAAATGAGTGAAAAGTGGAGGTGTCAAAGAATGATAGTGATGCAGTCCAGTGTGCCTAAGGAACCGACCACAGGCTTTGTGAGTTTGAAAACCAGCTCAGTGTCGCGTGATTTTTTCAAATATATTAGATTGAGGACTGCGCAGTGCGATCGTGAATGTTTATGGCATTCCATACACGCTAATGGACCAAGTCTGGGGTTGAAAGAAGCATGCTTTGCGCAGGTGATATGTGATCAACGGAATGCGCAGTAACAAAGGTTCAATGAGTGAGTAGCCTCAGCCAACTAGAGAAGCCAACCAATGAATCGCAGTGTGATCATATCGAACCAAGACCACGTTCAGCATAGACTACCACCCGCATAGACAGAAATGTCCAGCTGTCGAACGCATGCAGTGACTGACAATTTCATGAAAGCGAGAATAGAAAACCTGAGACGAATTCATCAAGTTTAATGGATTGATTGTTCCGCGTGCATTTGCCCCTCGTGTAAATGAATGTTTTGATAACATTATCGCACTCGTCCAACATTAAACTTATCATTTCTATAAACATCAAAGTGATTTGCCGCATTTAGGAGGAAAATCTGGACAACCTAGTCACTTCCATGATCAACATCTTTGTGCCCAGATTATGCCCAAGATGTGTCAACGGTTACCCATGCTAGCGCCAGTCCTACTATTACTGTTAATTTGTTGATATTTTCTGAGAACTTACCAGGAATAGACAATCTTGGCAAGCTTATCGAGAGTAGACTTATAAGAAACAGTCTCAGGGAGTGACAAACACGTTTCCCACTTTGAAATCCTGTTTGTGTGAGGGGTATCTAAAAGGAAAACATGTACGAAAACTGGCTCAAGTGGTTAGAGCGCGAATTCACTAACCGGAAGGTCCATGGTTCGAATCCGACCTGGAACCATTGGTATTCCAGTTAGAAGCTGTATACTGCACTATTCGATCACCAGGTGCTGATCACCAGTGTGATAAACTCGCAGTTCGCGCGGTTGGAGCGCGAAATTACTGACCGGAAGGTCTGTGATTCAACCCCGACCTCTGCCTTTCGACTTCCCCTGTCTAGGCTTGGGCAACCTGGCAGTACCCCAGCCCTCGTGCTTCCTTCGGGTGGCATGGCAGCTAGGCACCGAAAGGGTGTTACAGCTGAACGATTTTTTGGATTATGTAGGCTTCCAAGTGAATGTACTTCAGTGTATTGCACATTTGTCAGTGGATGGGGGTCTCATCCTCTTCGGCGAAATCTCTGATAGTTTTCACCCAGGTACGCGCTTGCAGAACTGTTGCAGAATACTCCTCTGGTTTTTAGATCCAGTTCATTCGCAAATTTTTTGGTTGCCACCGTGCAGCAACCTGTTATTTGGAGACCGCTCCCACCACAACAGAAGACAGCAACATCGCCAGAAGAAACGCACCAGTGGTAAACACTGACGTTTGACTATCATACAACTGTAGGGGACAATGCCCTAGCAGCGAGTAGAAAGAAATGGGGAGGATAAGGACACGGCATGAACGGCCTAATTTTCTTATGGTAAACGACCAAGAACGAGGTGCCCACACCATGAAACCATTGAGATAAACACATTTGAGCATTATACAGAATTAAGGCGTTATCAGCGGGATTGACACAACTTTGTTTGCGAGCCTCATCCACAATGAGTCCATTACACAATCATAGATATACCATAATTGGGGAATCCGGCTAGGAAGCGACAGCATGCTCACCACTGAGACCGGTTACGTTCCATGTACCGTAGGTGTGTACACTTAGGTGAACGCAGAAATGTGTGAACTCAAATCAGGAAGGCACAAGCATCCCACAATTTGAAAGTAGTCGCCTCCGTTTCGCCTTGAAAGATCATGACCTGTTCACTGCGAACTTTTCGCTGACAATAGTTCAGATCAGAATACAAGCTGTCCTTCGATTGGCATGCGCACTACATCTTCCAGCCATCCTAATCTAATACAAGACGCCAACTCCTGTTAGATGGCGATGTCATCGAGGTACGCCTTATGCAACCCATTTGAAAAATTAAGTTCCTATCTTTGAAGTTTCGGATGAATGGAGGAAGGCTGAAAATCCTGAAGCAATACCTCACACTTCAAAGGTGCCGAATGGACCCCATTTGAAAAATTAAGTTCCTATCTTTGGAGTTTCGGATGAATGGAGGAAGACTGAAAATCCTGAAGCAATACCTCTCACTTCAAAGGTGCCGAACGGATGTCGAAATATGGTAATACATCCGAAATTTAGTTTGGAGTAGACTGCACGGACAGATGGTGATCAAACAGCAGGCGATGTCGTGTTCATACCCCAAACCAAGTAGTCTTTCTCGTGTCACCAAGAGCTTCGATCTCTTCAAGTCTGCATGATACTACCGACTGAACATAGTGAGGGAGACGAATGATTTGAAGACTGTCAGACATGTGAATAAAGTGCAGAAATAGTGTTAGGTTGTAGAAACAGGGTGTTTATGGCGTACGGGGATCACAGAATGTGCATCGCAGTTATCTGATGGTGAAGAAACTTTTCCATTCCGTTTCAGGCGCATTGTATGCCGTCTGAGTTAGCCCTTGATAGTTCAAGCCTTCATTCAGACATCACACATGGAATTGTCTTGCTCTTTGAAATAGCAGAATGGTGTCGATCGTTTCGTAAATCAGTGGTTCCGTTGAGTCTCCTGTTAATAACAACGTAATTTTGTGTATTTTGAGTCTTTCTTCTATGAGAGGGGCGTTTCGTCCGGAAAGTGGGCTCTGGGACGGCATGCAGGACATCGATTTTCCGCAGCATCCCGCCAGTCGTCAACAATTCCTTAGGCAACCACGGCTGCGACTCTGCTCATACTTGTGCCTTCGCACAAATTTGAAAAACCATCTGTGAACTGTGCGCATCTGAAGTTTCACAGAAATTTATCATCCCGTGCTTGCAACAGTTTCTCTATTCACGGGAAGGAGCCCAAGGAAACAACTGGTAGATCCTTTCCATGGGGAGAAGATGCCAATTTGAGCAAAGCATTGTCCGATCGGGGTTCGAAGCCCCAGTCCAGCGCTGTTTCATTACCGATGCGTGAGGGAATCCCCGCCATTTTATCACCAATCATACAGAGAAGTCATACGATTCTCCTGTTGCTCTTTGACATCTCACCTAGGTGCAAGGCCATTATTTGACTTACGACTGGGAGAGATTGTTTAGTGGAGCCGTCGGGGAAGACATTCTGTGATTAATTCACTCAACTTTGAAGATAGGACCTCAAACAAATGGTCAATTCAGTAAAGCCAGAATTCCGCACCACTGAAACACTGACATTAACCGGAAGGATGCTAAGAATTCATTTGAATCACTCCAAAAAGATCCTGTGTATTGAAGTTTGTTATGAGGGAAACACTGTAGAGAAAAATCTCCTGTTTTAGGAAGCTTCTCAGTCTACCATTGTGTTACTCGACAGTGCGTGCCGCATGGATGGTACAGAAGAACTAGACCCATTGGTGGACTTGGGAGGGAAAAGTGCTCATCACCGAAGTCACAAGCCATCAAACAATAGCGCACACTTAGAGGCTTATTTCCCACGCATTTTCCGTGGCTTTATTACCTTGTTCGACGAAAATTCAAGGAAGGCTCGAAGGGGCATGATATCACCCAACCTAGGTTACTCACTGTTAGTCGTCATTGACGGAGGTAACGAACACGAGTTAGCCATGGCGAATTTTTCTATGATGATCCACCTCTTTCATGTCTATGTTCGGAAGGCTTTGCAAATGTACGACTAAAAGTTTGCGCTTCCAAGAGAGAACACTTTTTGATAAGGGAAAAATCGTATTGGATTCGGTGCATAAAAAAAGCAATACAGAAAAAACAATAAATCAGCTGACCTCATGCCAAGTATTTGGTAGATTGCTGCTGTTCTTTGTTTAGCAGGCATATTTGACTGAAAACACCGTCAATCGAAGCGAAAGAGGAACGGAGTCTGCTATGCAACTCTGGGTAGTATCAATCTCAGTAACACTTTGGCAGATCAAAGAAGTTGACTAAGTTCCGACAAAAGGCACCAGTAAAAACTCCAGAGACCTCAATTGTTACTCTGGTGTAGCCGTCACATTAAAGGAACAGGTTCTGTTTCGCCTGCTTGGTAAACCAACGAACACTAATGCATGCATGACTTTTCACACGTCTGTGGTGCGCCGAGTTGTCCGAAGAATCAAATAACTGTTTTCCGCACAAGAGTTCGATTCGAATGGCACACAAGTCCAACGACATTCAGTACATAACAACAACAATCTGGTGACCATAGACAAAGGAATGGACAGCAACACAGTGGAGCAAATACATTCCACATTCGATAGAAATTGCCAGCTGAGTAGAAGGAACCTTGCCTCGCTGCTGAGTGAATTTGTCGAACCAGCTGAGACGTAGGAGGTCACAAAATAACTAGAGGGAAATAGTCCTCGTATGTGACCTGCAACGGTCCTACTAGGTGACGCTTTTATGACACTGGATGCAGTAACTCACTTCGCGAGGATAAGAAAAAATAAAACATTTAGTTTTAGGATTAACATATACTGAGACCACCTGAAGGTACCGTGCAACTGTTTTTGCTAGCACTGATACAACCTGCACAGCTACGTAAGTAGAATTCATTAACGAACCGGCGATTCATATCGGACACGTGCAACTGTTTTTGCTAGCACTGATACAACCTGCACAGCTACGTAAGTAGAATTCATTAACGAACCGGCGATTCAGTATCGGACACCCCCCCCTTCTTACGAGCAGTCAAGCCTGGAAGTTGAATTCAGCAAAGTGAATTTTCACCAAAGACCCGGCGTCCATCGTACGTCATCTTGTGCCAGATAGCTCAAGGAAGATCAAGACCCACAAAATGAGCAATCTGTCTGGAAACGGAGACACCTCACAGGCCATGGGAGCCTTTTTATGCGACTCTATCATTTGAGAAATCAGTCAACCAAAAGATTCCGGTACCTCAAATTCGTGATCACCTGACTACACTGACGTGCCTCCCACAGTTTCACGAGTGTTCTAACTCTTGTCCGGAATGTTGCAGGTTTGAAGCTCTCTAGTGCTCCGTTAGATGCACATTGTTGAGGATTCCCCAAGGGGATGGCATTGATACGAATTGCACCTCAGCATCCCAGCACAGGTTGGCTTCACTTGCACAATGAATTCCAGAGTTGAGGCTTTAACAGCAAGCTTTAACCATGGATAACGGTACCATCCTAGCTGCAGCCTGTGTATAGACGTTTATCGCCTCAACCTAGAATGAGTGAATTTTTCAAACACTTTTCGGCTGGTATACACAAGATTCCACCCAGTATCTTATTTATCAACAGCTTACCGAAGCCTGAATGAAATATACACTAGAAAAACTGCCTTGTTGAGCCATTTGGGTGAGAAATGTAGAAAAATCACTTAATGCAGTTTTCCCTCTGCTCACAAATGAAGAAAGGTCAAAATACGCCAACAGCAAGAGTGTTTGGTTTCCTAAAAATAAACCCGAACTAGTCTCATCTTGATGCTGATCAATCAGATAGCTCTGGTGCAAAATCGGTTGTGACACATCATTAAACCTAGGGGAATTTGACTGAGGCTATTGCATTTGTTCATGAGGTGAACAAAAGTACAATCCATACCCCAGCGCACATCCGGATTTTCTTTGACAATCTAACATTTCGTAGCAATTTTAAAGAAATGAAAAGGATGGTGTTTTGCATCGGGTCGGAAGCAGTAGATTGAAAGGAGTCTTAGCTCAGTAACAACGCCCAGTTTATCCGCCTATCCCACGGCCCATATAAATTGACATTAGCCACCTTGTTACCTAGTTATCCTGTCATTAGTTCTGCCTGTCTAAAGAACTGGTAATGTGGAGGTGAAGCCAGGAACTTCGTCTAAACAGGCCCATATTAAAAGTTCACCATGCAAAGTGGATAATACCTCAGTTACCGTCTGCATGGCAGTTATAGGCTCAAAGAACACCATAATTGGTGGAGTAATTGGCCGGTACAGCGAAACTGTCCCCTTCGAATTTAACAACAGCTGAGTTCCTTCAGATGAACAAAGATTCGCACAATTCGTGTTTTGTGGGTTCCGTTTTCGGGTTCAGCAAAACAATGCGGTGTAGCAGAATAGCATTAGAATCCAAGGTTTTCAAGTCAGAAATAAAAAGTTAGAATCAGGGAACAGAAATTGTACAGAAACTAACACTCGGAAGCTACATATATGGGAGTATGACCGTAAGCACGTATTGGAAAATTGTACTTAGTAACGGGTTCCGAAGACCAGTGGAATTGTGGATGATAGGAGAAAGACTAATCCGCTGAACTGTGAATAAGCTGAAGAGGTGCCAGATAATCGTCGAATTATTTCTTCGGCTGCTTGTCGAGCGACGCGTTGGTTGTGTTCCTTGGACCGTTCATCAACTGCGACAAAATGCATGCACCTAGGGGCCTTTTCCACTTTCCATCCCCCATCCCAGATCGCGTGGCAAAAATCACTGGCATTTTTGTAAACGTCCGAGAATAGCTCGCATGCGCTAGTTGATGGACACACATTCATACCTGATTCCCCAAAGAAAGATGTGGACTTATTGAGTCTAATTTATCTAAGATCCGTTCAAAACATGAAGGAATCAGTGGCCAACAATTAAAGGAGTGTGAAACTAAAAAGCTTATATGAATGCCTCTCTAGAGAGATCAATGAATGAAGCGATCCAAACTAGTCTATTCCGCGGGCATCGTACGATCATACCCAATATCCGATTGCACCAAAACTTGTTTATCAAACTACATCTTACTTTCTTCACTGGCCACATAGGCGCTACAGCAGACACGACTGCGCGGAAAATCGCATGAATCACAGACATCCTCTTTCAAAGGCCATCGTTCTGCAAACAATTCTCGACGTCTTTTAGTGGCACCTTCATGATGCGACCGAATCCTCCAAACAGCAGCGATTGCACCCGTTTGTTGACGGTTATCGCCTCAGATGCGTAGGTGCTCACTCGTTGAAGACGTAACGTCACTGAATAAAACTGTGGTGGTCAGCACCACCGTAACTTGGCTAGCAGTCCATGTCTAAGTGGACGAATTGGAACGAAATGCAGTCACTATATTACAGGATTTCCTCCTCAAAATTATCAGGGTTCAAGTAAAAAACCGATCGGGAAGAGGTCTTCGACCAAGTCTAGTAACCAAGCTTTCACCTGTTATATTAGAAAATAACGAAGGACTGAGGTACAGCATAACCATTTCAATAAGATTGTTTGCTTAAAATTAATCGAGACAAATTAACACTCCTTTTTCTTGCAAACAAAAGTCAATCAGCAGCACACCTAATCTGACTACCAATGTATTCATAGAAAATTTACCCGCACCAACAATGAAACTGTTGGAGAAACAAAACAGGAGAAACTATCAAGAACACAGAGTGCACGTCACATTACATAGATGATTGTCTACCCAATCCTCTACTGTGGCCATCTTCACGGATACTGTCAGCGGTTGGCAAATGTTTTACCATAGCAAACCTCACCAAACAGGTTTTCACTACAACACTGGAGGAAGATCTTCGAAGGCCTAGGCCAACTGTTCTCCAACCGAACCAATAATAACCATCGTAAATATCAAGCAAAAGTAAAATGCACTGTGTTCAGGCCATGAAAGTGTTTTGTTACTAGCTGGAAATCAAGTTGAAAAAGATTAGCACTTAATTCCGTGACAATAAAAATAGCTCAAAAGCCCCATATGAACGTAGTCGTGAATGTAAATATCCATTTAACCGTACGGTACAAGCTCAGAGGGACCTAATCACTAAAACAGCTCGCTAGAATATACCTGCTGGGCGCAAAAGCGAAAGAAAGAGGCGGGCTGCAATAAATGGGAATATCCTTTTTGGGGATCACTCATTGGTCGGATGTGGTGGGATTTGATAGGAACATATTCATACCCAAGAGGATTCATCCACGTGTTTTCCATCCAAAGCTGATCACAGCAAATCACAATCGCCATGGAATCAAACTAAGTCGGCACCACAGATGACGTTTCACATCAGCCCGAATGTTTTAATGACTTCCGCCTCAATGACACATATTGAAGGTTTGTTGTCCGAATTCGTTCAACCCATCTGCCTAGTATGTTATTTATCAGTTCAATTACGGTTGCGATTACATCTGAAGTCCCTCGCAAATAGTAGCGCAGTAGCTTCCAGAAAAATTGTTATGAACAAGCCAGACAGTCACAAACTGTAACCGATTACCAATGCCCGCAGTTGTCAAGTGGTCGATACCTAACTGGAACTGGTCATCCATATGGTCCATACAAATCGTTCTTAGCTTTGTCAGGCAATTCTAACCCGAGAAGATGTAGTGGTCAACACTAGACAACTAGCCTAGTGTGTGCCAGGAAAAAAGCTAACCTACACTGCCACACATCCGTCTCATAAATGTGTCCGCAACTGACGAAAGCACGCGGAATGTTGGCGCTTCGCACCTTATTTCTAGTTGCACGCAAACCGCAGGGTCAGTTGACTGGTGAAATCAAAAATTGTCTATTCACCGTGAGCTACCGTCTAGTATGCACCTCAGCCTCTCAGAGGTAGACAGTGAGACCACGAAACGTCTGTGCGAATACTAGCGACTTCATCCAGTAAAAATGACGTCATTTTGTAAAGTGCGCTGAGTTGTAACTTTTTGACTCATTATTGGGAGCAAACGAGCAGAGTTACCTGCCTTTGACCAAATATTGCATACAGTTTTAAGCCTTAATGCAGGGAGTGCAAGGCATAGAAACCTGCCGGCAAAGTAATGTGATGGAGGAAGACTAAACGGAAGATATGGGTTTCTCAGATTATACCACAAATCCCAGTGACTTGTTCAGAAGTACTGATCAGTAAACCTTGGGGTAGGACAAAGGTGAGGGGGTTCAAACCAATTAGTTTAGTGAAACAACTTTCTGATAAACTGGGCAATAGACAGCAAACAAATGAAGCACTTACCTTTAGACCATTCAAATTCAACGGACCAATCCCTGACGCAAGTCTCCTCAATCTTGCAAGCCTCATACCACATGTTGCAATCTTCCTCACACAGAGGGACATGATAACTTCTTTCCATTCGCCTCCGGCTTCGGGTTTTGACAAGCCAAGGGCCGACATGCGGTGAACACTCGTAGAAGCATAACTCTCTTTTGAACATGTCCATGCATTTTGGGCTCATGGGTTTGCAGTGAGAGTGATTGAAATTGTACAGAAGCGATTCCTGAACACTTCGCATTGTTTTGTGCTCGCAGCATGACATCGATGCCCAATCAGTGCACTATTGGGCGTAGAAAAATGAATAAAATGGAAAACCTACAATATGATCATCCGTCGGTTCTGGACTTGGTGCTTTCTTGTGATGCGTGCCGTTCATGCATATATTTAAGTAGTCATCAACAGATCTGATCTCGTTAAGACGATTATCATAAGCATTTGCAGCCATAATCAACAGAACCGTGAGAAGGCTGTGTGCAACCATTGTATTACCCAAAGGCATTGAGAAAAGGTGCGCCACAGAACAACCCAAAGGAGAAAGTATGCTGTAACAAAGATTGTCGAGTGGATATTGTATGGTGAATAGGAATGCAATCAGCATCATCACTGTCATCGCCATCGTCATCTCTGACAAATTTAACTCTCTTGAAACCTCATCTGGGGTTGAAAATGCAGGGACAACCAGGATAAACCGAATTGGTTAGATTATTGTGGAGACAGTTATGCATTGGAGGCGGCAGCTGATATAATTGGTACGTCAATACATGGGCGTCAGTGGACTTTCATTTGAGAGATTAGGAGGGGGAGTCATGCACTTAAAGTGACGACTTGGATATATGTGCGTCACTGAGCGCGCGAATTGGCGATATCTGATAATTTCTTCAACCAGTAACTGTCCCGTCTATAGGTCCCCAACCTGGGAGACACTAATGACCAGCGCAGCTGAGTTTGTTGGGAATGGCCTTTCTACTTCACTGCTAACTCATTGCTTAGCCTCCTCTGGGTCGTTTCCGCTCTTCGAGAAAGTCGGTCGATTGACATACAGAGCATGTGACCAAGCTGGCGCAATCCATAGAGTGTGATCAGTTTATTCGTTGCAGGTGAATTATTTCTTCCGAAAGCCATTCGACGTACTTTAGCATCACTGATTCGATATTCCCAGGTGATCCTGGAAATGCCCCAAAGACATCAGTGGTGGGTACTGAAAGTCTTTCACGTCCTCTACACGCATGAAGCATGTTTCTGATCCATATAACAATATGGAGCGCAATTCAGAAGTGTAAACCGACCTTAGTGGGATGCGCTGAAGTCACGTCTGCGCCACAGACGATGCAGGCCCACAAAAGCTGCCGTTGGCCTTCCCAATACGGGTGGAAATATTGTCTTTCGCTAGGCTACCGTGACTGACACAGCTGCTCAAGTAGGGAAATTTACCTACGACTTCAGTTGGTTCATCCGGGAGCGCGAGATTAAGGTTTGAGCCCACCCTGTCTTGCAGCGGCACTTCATTAAAAACTTGTGTGCTTGGTAGTGTGAGAAATTTTTCATGCAGGTTTTGTCGTGTAAGTCAAGTCAACCTGCGCTGGAGAGCGGAGAAGCACTGCATAACTACTTCATCTTTATTGGAAAGTATCAGCAGTGCGAATCCCATCAGACCTATACAAAGAGTTCTACTCAACCCCAAAAGCAGCAGAAGCAAATCATTCGAGTTCTTATTTCCTGGCCCCCAAGCTAGACAAACCCACCGCATAATGGATGGGAGGCTCTTAGTTGATCACTTAAACAGTTTCCGTCCACGGCTTAGAAGACAATTAACGGACGCTAACGTTGGTTGCATGATCACGGTGACAACTTCGATCCTACCAGTTGCCACCCATCTTGTGTTCTATTCGCAGTTCGTTTCTGAGACCCGGACAACCTATTTACACTGGCCATGTCGGTGTCCACACAAATAGGATATCCTGGAAATCAACCAGGTTTTTAGCCCGTGTTGTAACTCAAACCTCGGACAGATGCTGTCAGTACCATGGTTGTTTTCAAAAAGCCCAACTGATCGTTCTCAAGATAGCAGAGCTGAATGACCAGAACCTGGGTATCTCGGTTCCAGAACTTGATAAGCCCCGTTAATTAAATTACCAGGAACAGCCATTTATACATTGTCGAGTTTCCCAACAGCAATACACCAATAAAAAACTGATGTTTACCTTTCGTTTAAGCAATACGAAGGGCGCCCTGGTGAAAAACGAAATGAGACAGAGACGGTTTACTGGGAGCATATCTACGTCCCTAAGGAATATGACTGAGAACATGACAACATACCCCCATCCAGCAATGGAATATACACACGTAGGCAATATTCCGGGAAAGAACGATGTCACTGGGACTAACCGAGTATCTCTTGCTAACTTACATAAAGCAAGTCAGGCACACAACGATGGACAAA
>NW_008751966.1:430434-454072 GCF_000715545.1 Opisthorchis viverrini | reverse complement strand
GGATACTGTCAGCGGTTGGCAAATGTTTTACCATAGCAAACCTCACCAAACAGGTTTTCACTACAACACTGGAGGAAGATCTTCGAAGGCCTAGGCCAACTGTTCTCCAACCGAACCAATAATAACCATCGTAAATATCAAGCAAAAGTAAAATGCACTGTGTTCAGGCCATGAAAGTGTTTTGTTACTAGCTGGAAATCAAGTTGAAAAAGATTAGCACTTAATTCCGTGACAATAAAAATAGCTCAAAAGCCCCATATGAACGTAGTCGTGAATGTAAATATCCATTTAACCGTACGGTACAAGCTCAGAGGGACCTAATCACTAAAACAGCTCGCTAGAATATACCTGCTGGGCGCAAAAGCGAAAGAAAGAGGCGGGCTGCAATAAATGGGAATATCCTTTTTGGGGATCACTCATTGGTCGGATGTGGTGGGATTTGATAGGAACATATTCATACCCAAGAGGATTCATCCACGTGTTTTCCATCCAAAGCTGATCACAGCAAATCACAATCGCCATGGAATCAAACTAAGTCGGCACCACAGATGACGTTTCACATCAGCCCGAATGTTTTAATGACTTCCGCCTCAATGACACATATTGAAGGTTTGTTGTCCGAATTCGTTCAACCCATCTGCCTAGTATGTTATTTATCAGTTCAATTACGGTTGCGATTACATCTGAAGTCCCTCGCAAATAGTAGCGCAGTAGCTTCCAGAAAAATTGTTATGAACAAGCCAGACAGTCACAAACTGTAACCGATTACCAATGCCCGCAGTTGTCAAGTGGTCGATACCTAACTGGAACTGGTCATCCATATGGTCCATACAAATCGTTCTTAGCTTTGTCAGGCAATTCTAACCCGAGAAGATGTAGTGGTCAACACTAGACAACTAGCCTAGTGTGTGCCAGGAAAAAAGCTAACCTACACTGCCACACATCCGTCTCATAAATGTGTCCGCAACTGACGAAAGCACGCGGAATGTTGGCGCTTCGCACCTTATTTCTAGTTGCACGCAAACCGCAGGGTCAGTTGACTGGTGAAATCAAAAATTGTCTATTCACCGTGAGCTACCGTCTAGTATGCACCTCAGCCTCTCAGAGGTAGACAGTGAGACCACGAAACGTCTGTGCGAATACTAGCGACTTCATCCAGTAAAAATGACGTCATTTTGTAAAGTGCGCTGAGTTGTAACTTTTTGACTCATTATTGGGAGCAAACGAGCAGAGTTACCTGCCTTTGACCAAATATTGCATACAGTTTTAAGCCTTAATGCAGGGAGTGCAAGGCATAGAAACCTGCCGGCAAAGTAATGTGATGGAGGAAGACTAAACGGAAGATATGGGTTTCTCAGATTATACCACAAATCCCAGTGACTTGTTCAGAAGTACTGATCAGTAAACCTTGGGGTAGGACAAAGGTGAGGGGGTTCAAACCAATTAGTTTAGTGAAACAACTTTCTGATAAACTGGGCAATAGACAGCAAACAAATGAAGCACTTACCTTCAGACCATTCAAATTCAACGGACCAATCCCTGACGCAAGTCTCCTCAATCTTGCAAGCCTCATACCACATGTTGCAATCTTCCTCACACAGAGGGACATGATAACTTCTTTCCATTCGCCTCCGGCTTCGGGTTTTGACAAGCCAAGGGCCGACATGCGGTGAACACTCGTAGAAGCATAACTCTCTTTTGAACATGTCCATGCATTTTGGGCTCATGGGTTTGCAGTGAGAGTGATTGAAATTGTACAGAAGCGATTCCTGAACACTTCGCATTGTTTTGTGCTCGCAGCATGACATCGATGCCCAATCAGTGCACTATTGGGCGTAGAAAAATGAATAAAATGGAAAACCTACAATATGATCATCCGTCGGTTCTGGACTTGGTGCTTTCTTGTGATGCGTGCCGTTCATGCATATATTTAAGTAGTCATCAACAGATCTGATCTCGTTAAGACGATTATCATAAGCATTTGCAGCCATAATCAACAGAACCGTGAGAAGGCTGTGTGCAACCATTGTATTACCCAAAGGCATTGAGAAAAGGTGCGCCACAGAACAACCCAAAGGAGAAAGTATGCTGTAACAAAGATTGTCGAGTGGATATTGTATGGTGAATAGGAATGCAATCAGCATCATCACTGTCATCGCCATCGTCATCTCTGACAAATTTAACTCTCTTGAAACCTCATCTGGGGTTGAAAATGCAGGGACAACCAGGATAAACCGAATTGGTTAGATTATTGTGGAGACAGTTATGCATTGGAGGCGGCAGCTGATATAATTGGTACGTCAATACATGGGCGTCAGTGGACTTTCATTTGAGAGATTAGGAGGGGGAGTCATGCACTTAAAGTGACGACTTGGATATATGTGCGTCACTGAGCGCGCGAATTGGCGATATCTGATAATTTCTTCAACCAGTAACTGTCCCGTCTATAGGTCCCCAACCTGGGAGACACTAATGACCAGCGCAGCTGAGTTTGTTGGGAATGGCCTTTCTACTTCACTGCTAACTCATTGCTTAGCCTCCTCTGGGTCGTTTCCGCTCTTCGAGAAAGTCGGTCGATTGACATACAGATCATGTGACCAAGCTGGCGCAATCCATAGAGTGTGTTTATTTTATTCGTTGCAGGTGAATTATTTCTTCCGAAAGCCATTCGACGTACTTTAGCATCACTGATTCGATATTCCCAGGTGAGAAATGCCCCTATTTCTTCCGAAAGCCATTCGACGTACTTTAGCATCACTGATTCGATATTCCCAGGTGATCCTGGAAATGCCCCAAAGACATCAGTGGTGGGTACTGAAAGTCTTTCACGTCCTCTACACGCATGAAGCATGTTTCTGATCCATATAACAATATGGAGCGCAATTCAGAAGTGTAAACCGACCTTAGTGGGATGCGCTGAAGTCACGTCTGCGCCACAGACGATGCAGGTCCACAAAAGCTGCCGTTGGCCTTCCCAATACGGGTGGAAATATTGTCTTTCGCTAGGCTACCGTGACTGACACAGCTGCTCAAGTAGGGAAATTTACCTACGACTTCAGTTGGTTCATCCGGGAGCGCGAGATTAGGGTTTGAGCCCACCCTGTCTTGCAGCGGCACTTCATTAAAAACTTGTGTGCTTGGTAGTGTGAGAAATTTTTCATGCAGGTTTTGTCGTGTAAGTCAAGTCAACCTGCGCTGGAGAGCGGAGAAGCACTGCATAACTACTTCATCTTTATTGGAAAGTATCAGCAGTGCGAATCCCATCAGACCTATACAAAGAGTTCTACTCAACCCCAAAAGCAGCAGAAGCAAATCATTCGAGTTCTTATTTCCTGGCCCCCAAGCTAGACAAACCCACCGCATAATGGATGGGAGGCTCTTAGTTGATCACTTAAACAGTTTCCGTCCACGGCTTAGAAGACAATTAACGGACGCTAACGTTGGTTGCATGATCACGGTGACAACTTCGATCCTACCAGTTGCCACCCATCTTGTGTTCTGTTCGCAGTTCGTTTCTGAGACCCGGACAACCTATTTACACTGGCCATGTCGGTGTCCACACAAATAGGATATCCTGGAAATCAACCAGGTTTTTAGCCCGTGTTGTAACTCAAACCTCGGACAGATGCTGTCAGTACCATGGTTGTTTTCAAAAAGCCCAACTGATCGTTCTCAAGATAGCAGAGCTGAATGACCAGAACCTGGGTATCTCGGTTCCAGAACTTGATAAGCCCCGTTAATTAAATTACCAGGAACAGCCATTTATACATTGTCGAGTTTCCCAACAGCAATACACCAATAAAAAACTGATGTTTACCTTTCGTTTAAGCAATACGAAGGGCGCCCTGGTGAAAAACGAAATGAGACAGAGACGGTTTACTGGGAGCATATCTACGTCCCTAAGGAATATGACTGAGAACATGACAACATACCCCCATCCAGCAATGGAATATACACACGTAGGCAATATTCCGGGAAAGAACGATGTCACTGGGACTAACCGAGTATCTCTTGCTAACTTACATAAAGCAAGTCAGGCACACAACGATGGACAAACTTCAGTTAGGCGAACCGGATAGGAAGTGATACCATGCTCACCAGTTAGATCAGTCCTCTAGGGCTTCGACACAAGCTAAAACACAATAAGCCGGAAGAGTTAGAAGATCCAACAGCAATCAGTAGGAGAGTGGGAACTTTCGTTTTGAGGTGCCGTGTCACCGTCTGTCAACTCTGAACTCTTCTTCAGCAACGACTTGGGATAAGGAAGCATCTTCACTTGTAAACGGTTGTTTGTAAGGCGCAGTACATACCCCACTTGGGTTGACCAGACAACTTTTATCAGCTACTCTAGCAATCATGACTAGCTACAAAGCACACGCTTATGCGATATTGCGTTGTGGCACTATGGATAACTGTGCTACAGAGGTTATCTCAGAACCAAAAAGGTGTCCCCTCCAATTCAATTCAATTCAGTTTATCAGCTATAAAAGGTGTGCCATAGGCACACTGGTTCCAGCTGCTACAGTTTCTATCACCAGAAAACGGCGAAGTGGAACAAAAAAACAATCCTTGGAGGCGAAGGCATGTTCAGTTTGTTCGAAAATCGGGTAGCTACGCATTGAAGGCGATAGCTTTAAGGTACGGGCGCCACTGACTTCGCGATTGGGCAATTTCTGCCAATGTCACTAACCACTGGTGATTTGAGTCCCCTGATCTCCATCCGAGGAGGCGGCAGTTGCCCACCCGGTCAAGTTTACTGGTTGGTGTTTTCGTACTTCGTTGCCAAACCACACACTGTCTACCTCTCGGTCGCTTCCACCCAGCACAGGGCTGGGAGAAATGAGCTCTATGATGCAGACGGCCTTCTGGCAGGAGATATCTATGTCCCAACCAGCGCAACCTATGAAGTGTGAGTAATTCATCTATAGCGGGAGAGTTCCTCCTCCCTAAGACTGTCTGGCGTACCTCAGCGTTACTAATCCTGTGTTACCACCTGACCTCTCCAGGTTAAGAAGATTCCCATGTTTTGCAAGGCAACTTTAAATTACCACATGACTGATCCCTATCGACCATGATTACTGCTTTCGAGAAAGACTGCAGAACCCCAGAAAAAACAGAAGCATCAGTCCGCTTTTACAACACCATAATTTTTTTTTATTTTCTACTATGCGCCGGCACGTATCAACAAGGTAAACTACAAGGGGAAAAAGTAGACAGACTTTCGACTTTTTCAAGAACACACACTAAATTTTAACTCTGCGGGATCCCAGAGATCTGGCTTATTCGTAAGCATCCAATGATCTCACTTCTATATGTGAGAGCTATATTTTGAAACACCATGTGGAACTGTTGTGTCACGAAAGGGGACCATATAATCTGTTACTATCTTGCTGGGCCGATAGACTCATTCAGATAGTAGGGTGAAAGTACGCGTAACTGTCCCGCGCAACTCCTGATAAAAGCAAAGTGCACAAACAGTGTCTGGTCTCTTTCCAAAATTTGTGACTGGATATATGTAGAAAGGGAAATTAATGGCGTCAAACCCATCGGATGAGTGAGTATCCTGGGTGACGTACCAAGCGATAGTGAGTGCATGATACTGCTCAGTTCTTCACATTCCCGGAATCAAAACGATACGGAGACTTTTAGCAGTGTATCCAGAGAAATACATTCGCTGTTTGGCACCTCTAAATTAAAATCATGTCACAAGATCCGGTATGGAGAGTTCTAACCACATAATAAGTGAGCCAAAATAATAATAAATATTGATCGTTCAGCCGTAATACCCTTTCGTTGCCTAGCTGTCATACCACCTGAATGAAACACGAGAACTGAGATGCTGCCAGGTTGACTAAGCTTAGAAAGTAACATCCGACCTGCAGATGCTGGAATTTAACCACGAACCCCTTGGCCAGTAAGTTCGCGTTTAAATCAAGAAAGTAACTCGTGCTTAACAAGTGATCTGCTAGTTCACCTACTTGATAGCGCTGTTGGATCAAGCAAACTGCTGACTAAGCAAAATGCTCCATGTTTACGACAATCTCTCTATTGTCGTTGTACATAGTTGTACATGGGGCGAGATGGATCAGTTGGTTAGAGAGTGAGTTTACTGACCGGAAAGTCTGTGGTTCGTACTCGACCTCTGCCTCTCGACTTCTCTTGTCTAGCTTGAGCATCCGTTGTACATAGTTGTACATGGGGCGAGATGGATCAGTTGGTTAGAGAGTGAGTTTACTGACCGGAAAGTCTGTGGTTCGTACTCGACCTCTGCCTCTCGACTTCTCTTGTCTAGGCTTGAGCATCCCAGCCCTCGTGCTTTCTTCTGGTGGCTTGGCAGCTAGGCACCGGAAAGGTGCTACAGCTGAACGATTTATTCATTTATATTTATAAGGTTGTACACCAAATTATCCATAGAAGATAAAGTTCGTGATGCTTGTGCGATTTGGCATTCTCTGTGGTTCGGAAAACCTACCTTTCCTCAGTCGCGCATATGAGCTTCCGGAGTGAAACTATCTCCCCTCTCACCATCAGAATTATATAAAGCCAACTAGTCGAATCGGTACTGAGAGGCACATAAACGTATTTGGCGAAAAAGGAGACATGTTCAACAACCGGGTTATTGAAAATCCACTGTCCTCACCGGTTAAGTGATGTTGGTTGAATATCGAAAAAGCGACTGTCACAGCAAGCACGGTTTGTGGAGTCTCTAAGAAACTGAAAAATGTGATGGTAATAGACCCCAAAAACATTGACTGCACCACCATGCAAAATGGGCAGAATTAGTCCACAAAGTAAGAGACCAGGTGTCACTACTCACTGATGTTCGATATGGCAGAAAGTCAATCAATGGTAAAGGTCAACCTGCCTACTATGAAGAAACTCGCCTTGCAGTTCCAATCTGTATGACCCCAGCCACCACAGGCAATCGGAAAGGTTTGGAACACGGAGGGCTAATGAGTCCCTAGCCAATAAGTCGCAGACAGATAAAAGCCATCTTCGGGTGAACTGGCGAGTTTGTTCAGTACCAGACGCTAGACGTTAGCATAGGTCTAGAGCGCTGCTGCGTAAGCAGTAGATATATTCAGCTGTTTCTGAAAAAGAACGTAGGGTCACTCCTACTATTACAGTGTGCGCTCTATCACTCAGTGATCATTGGCACATATTTGAAGGTAAGTTTACACTGCTGACGAATTTCTTCTTTACCGTTCGGTACCGATCGGTAAAGGTAACAGGATAATCCAATCTTGAACCTCATTTTACACAGTGATACCCCATTTGATCGGTTCGCTGGGAGTGCCGCATCCTTTCAAGAGTTTAGCCAGAGTCCCGCCAACGCGTTGGTAATCACCTCCAGTTCAGAGTATGTGCTTGTACCCCCAACAGATAGTAGCTCTGATACACTTGAAAACAGCCACTTGGTCAAACCATGTCCCCTGTGTGCAAGCCAACCTTAAATACATAGACCAGATCGGTGTTGGCTATAGGTGGCGTAGGTTGCTCGTTCTGGAATACCTTTGTGAATTCGGATGAAGTGCTTGTTTGTTACTGCTTCTCGTTGTGCTATCTATGGGTGTGAAAAATGCGCGAACTTCACCCGGCCATTGAGAACCTCTCGGATCCGGATTTGAATTAGGTCTACCAGAACTATTCACTCAAGTCCATTTCGGACACCACACTTTCTGACACTGACTCCTATTGAGAGGTACTGCCCGCAATCCTGCAAGGTTCTTGGTCCTCCACTTGTGGCCTGGGTCAACAACTGGATCCAAACACTGGATCTCGAGCAACATAAAGCACGTATTCTTCTTGGTCAAAAGTATACTACCATTGGACGAACTGTCATACTTCAGGTGAAAAAAGCATCTTCGCGGTTTGATGAACCCAGAGAGCTGATGGGATGAAGGAGGCAAGAAACTCTGGGGATGGAAAAAAAGCTGTTCCAACTGATAGGCACAACAGGCTCTGAGGCCTTCGGTGAGTAACTCATGTGAACGACCAGCCCATCCCCAGGAAAGAACGCCCGAATCTTTGAGTTGGACATTTTCAGGAACAATTCAACTGAAAACCTGCATCTGCTTATCATCATTGACAGCATAACATCAATGTTCAAAACTAATGCTTTGCCGCCGCACAACCATAGTTTGTTTGGAAGTCTTTTTATGGAGATAAATAAATTCAGTCCGGTTTATCCGCTATAAATCGTGCACCACAGACACACTGGTTCTAGCTGCTACAGTATCGACCACCGGGAAACAGGAGAAAGTGGGACATGTAGCCAAGCATTGAAGACGATGACATGTTCAGTTTGTTCGAAAATTGAAGGAGATAACTCTGATACATGAAAGCCACTAACAATGCAATAGGGCCAGTGTCAATAGCCATTGGGGAGTTAAGTCCCGGGAACCGCATTCGGGGAGGTGGCAGTCCGAAGTTAAGCGTCAGTCCACGATCCAACTGAGAGGAGCAAGTAACCAAAGAACCCTTCCCGCTAAATACCTGGCGCAGTAATCAAAGCGTTCTTTACTAAAGGGTCTTTAATGATTTTGGTTGCAAAAGGTTTCCGGGGGCGGTCTCACATAAAAAAAATTGAAATAAACTTCGGACATTCCCGTCTTCTTGGGCCTCCTCCTATCCCTATCCTTCCATGTCCACTAAGCAACAGTCAACGAGCACGGTTAGTTCAAATTACCGTTCGGTAATTCGTCTGGCCTAATTTGCTTTACGGCCGGGGGGAAACTTCCCTGAAAGTTAAGCACTGCTTCTGTTTTGTCTGATGCCCATTGCTTGAGAGCACCTGGTAACGCGAAACTGGAGGCAAAGATGTGGCGATCTCGTCCCATCACGAGTAGAAATTCAATTCAAGTCCAGAAGATAAATACGGTAAATTCGTCAAACTTCCTACAAAGAGAAATAAATAAAGAAGCAACTTCAAACAAGCGCTTTGTCGGAATACACATAAGTATCCCAAAGCAAGCGGCAGTCTTTCGCTGACTATTGGCGGTTCATAGATGGGTTCATAGATGGCACGCTGTTGGAGGACACTAGGCGGCCAGACAATATCAGTTATATTGGAAGGCGGAACTGCATAAAAACAGTACATGGACAGAACATAGCTAGAGCAGTCTGTAAATATGGAGTTCAATCCATTTTGATCACCTAATTGAGATGCGGTAGGTCTGCCCAATTTTACCCACAAAGATGTATAAACATCCAGTTTGCGGTAACACGTCATTCAAATCAACGAAGAACGTACCTTTGGTGGTGTTAGAGCTATATTCGATCGGGGCATAAGCAGACATAACAAACAGACAGCAAACTAACTCACGCTTATGAGAAGCTTTCACGGAACTTTTTGGACGAACCGCATAGAGGCCACTATCAACGGGGATCCCAAAGGCCTATGATGATGTCGACCCATGCAAATCCTGCTACGGTGGCCTCTGGATCGTCAGAGATGCACAGACGGAACGATGTAGAACGATGAGTCTGTTGACTTAACTACTATTCCTGCAACTCAAATTATTGATTCTCTTACTCAGCGCACATCCTTGTCAATGAAATGCAGTGCAAGAGTAAGAGTAGCTTGTTGGCTTGCTTAATTCGGAGTGCGAATATTTAAAGCAGCCAGATAAATGGTATGTCAAAGCTTAAACTTTAAGTTAGGGATGCCCGAGACTGTCGGCGCCGGTTAACGCGCAAACTTGGCGGCCAAAAAATCTTCCAGCTGTAGCACCCTTTCGACGCCTAACTGCCATGCCACCGGAATACAGTGCGAGGGCTGAGATACCGCCAGGTTGTCCGAGCCTACACAGGGGAAGTCGAGAGGCAGAGGTTGGGGTTCGAATCACGAACCTTCCACTCAGTAAATTCACGCACTAACCACTGAGCCATCTCGCCCAAGGGGAGTGTAAGATGAATCGGTTCATCACCATTAATGAATAAGCCTAAAAGTAGACGACCGATGTGGTATGAGATCACATGTAAGTGTGTAACTCATGGTTTTACGTAGGGTGTGATGCTACCAAGGCGCTCTGGCCTGGGTAGTAGGACGATTAGGGTTCTTCGCTGAAGCATTTGGCTCAAAAGCCCAACTTAAGGCATTGGGGGTCGGCGTAAGGCCTTCAAGGCAGCCTATATTTTTAAGGAATAAGTCATCCCAGCCTCCAAACTGGAGGACCTCAATAGTATTAGTCGGAACTCTCTCTATTGCCAATCTAATATGAGAGGCACTGAGTGTCGCAAGTCCACCCCCAGTATAGCTTAATGGTTCAAGAACCGTCCAACGACAGTCTCTTCGTCACAGCGTCTCTTAGTTGGACGGCGTTGAACCTGTACCAAAAAATTACTCTCCTACTTGGTGATGGACATAAACGCCGGCTATCCTTTATCGGTATGGAATGCGCTCAATGAGAGCTAGAAGCATTTGTGGCGAGGGACAGAGTCAAAGGCATGCCGAACGGCTATATCGGAATTTTGGTTGCTAAAATCTTTATATAATCTGTCATTATTTCGAAGTCAGTGGTCACCATGACCCCAACACTGCGCTCCCATCGAAGATCTCGAGGACTTCATCTGACTAAATGGCAGTAATCCAAGGGTGGGGGCAAGGCGGTTCCATCGGATGGGTTAGGCGTGCTCATTTTCATCGTGGGAAGATGCATGTTGGCCAGTAATACGCTCTGCGTCGCAAAAATTGTCGGGACAACTTCAATCTTACCAACACTCCAGTATCGCCTTTTTCGTGGCAACCTCATGGAATCGGCTGGAAAATTGTGGAACGCCACTCACGTGTATGAACGAATTGAGAGGGCTATCACTACCCGCTAACAACTTTTCGAAATCCCTTCCCTTCAGGTTCGTACAGTACTTTTCATTGTATAGGCGACCATAACATCAAGATGGCATTATGAACACTGACCACTTTACCCGTCTGTGCGACCATTCGGATTCGAACTATCAAAAGAAATGCTGTGTAAATATCCAACCGACTACAAACCCAATCTGTACGGAATAGGCGGGGAATGGCCATTTGTAGCTCCGGTATATATACCATCCTAACATTGGGCTCCTATGGCCTTGTGACACTAACAGCCGGTTCCAGGCCGCAAGACACTGACTCCGCCCTCCAGCACGGGCCCTGACGTCAGCATCCGGATTGCGCGCTAATTAGTCGGCCTTCAACTGAAGTCCATGTTGAAGGAACAAGAGTTACATGGACTAAAGCAACTGGATAAAAAAAATTCCATTGATTTGCCCCGGTTTCATCGGTTTGGGGGAGGATGGTGGTGTTGTTGAGAGGTCAGCGTATCTTAGACTGCATTGCAGGAGAGATGTATGAAGGGCAGGCGTCCAGATTTTGAACGTTCAAAGTGCCTTTAACTGGACGAGAGTAATGGTTAAAAAGTACTCGTGTGTGCTGGTGTATGCTGTTGCTGAAGCTTGAAATTAGCCCGATGTCCAAGCCATACCCCATATTTGACGAAAGGTAAGGGTTACTAAGAAAACTATGGAGCTGCTTTACAGTGTTCATTTCCGAATAATTGGTATTCGAAGAACGTCCAGAACGTTCAGAAGGAAATGGGAATGTTCACTTTTCGGAACTCTGTAAAGATATGATGTTTACTTTCGTGTCTAATGGCTTGTAACGGCTTTGGCCATGTTTTCAAATAAAGAATTTCACAACGATTGGCTATAACCTTCTCATTTGGTGCTTTGATCAGGAAACAGATGAAGATTCTGTGGCCGCGACTTTTTGAGGATGGGAACGACCGGACTCTCCCGGAAAGTGTCATGGATATCGCTGGGGCGTTTCGGCTGATGACCGATGGATTAGTTTTTCAGCACCTTGGACCCTCCTTAGAGCCCTGGCGAAGGCGGTCCCTGATGCGGCTAGAATAGGCCCTGGGTAGGTGGACTAAGTCACTCCGAAGCAAGCTCCGGCTGTGGAGTTCGACACCGTTCGACCGCCAGGAGGCCATGAGGCAGTTCAAGGCGGTCGGTAAGGGCCGGGATGTGGCCCGACGGTGTTCCGCAGCGGCCGTTGGATAGTGCCCTGCAGAGATTTGGATGAGTTTCACACCGACTGATGTTTTCTGACCAGTTCGTCGAACGTGTGCAGCCGGCTCTTGGAGCAACCGGATAGTCAAACGTGAACGAACCACTGGAACTGGCACAGTAATTTTCAGAGGCGCGACTGGCTGCACTGCAGTCGTGGGAGAGGAGGGATGATACCAAAGGATGACCTGCAGGCCAATTGGGACCGAGTAACCGAACTCCCTGGCGCCCTGAAGACAAAATCGTAAGGGCGCGTTCAAACGAATCGATGTTACAGCTGTGACACGGCATAATCCCGTTGGATCAAGCTACCCGACAACAATAGTGGAGTGGCTTGCTCTTTTTTCTCGGTTTGGTTGCTGCGACACTGGCCATGATAAAGGCCGTCATCGAGATAGCCGGGAAAGTTGGGCTGTGGCTAATTGCCACAAAAATGGGGTGTCGCTGATGCATAGAAGGAACGAAGCTCATTACAAACCTTGTGCATTAGCCGTGAAGGCAGTGACTGGATATAACTGAAGACTCTTTCCTGTGGATCGGGCACGAGGTCCTCCCCTTGTTCGAATGGTTTCGACTTCAAGGCCCTCGTCAGCTTGCGCCCTATCTATCGGAGGAGGTTAAGAAAAAGGGATGCTTAAAAACGGCATAATCATAGAAGCCAACAGCTCTTATAAGTCTCCGGTTGTGACTATGAAGGGGGCAAGGGAAAATATCGATTTCGCGTAGATTTCCGGAAATTGAATGACTGAACCTTTAATCGGGTTGTAGCTGTCCCTTCGGTTGTCGAGATTTTCTATTTCCTCCAGCAATCTCGATAGTTCACGGTGTTCGACTCGCTTTTCGGATAATGCCAGTTAGCCACCAAATCGGAGGAGTGGGGTATACGATGCTCAAGACCGGGAAACACGATCCCGATTTAGATGCATGCCGCTTAGTTTGTCGGGAGCACCATCCACTCGCAGGCACCTGGCACTTCGTTCAGTGAATGGACCACAGAATGCTGGTGTGTGCGGGGACGATACCGTTGTATATGGTGGCGAGAAAACAGAGCACGCCGTTAGTATGAAATCCACACTGAATCAAATTTGGCAGGCTGGCGTCTGGGTAAGTAAATCGAAGTCACAATTTGCTCGAGGTTAGCTTTTGCCGGAAAAACTGACAAAGATCCAGGCCCGTGCAGTTCCTAATCCAAAGCGCTCCTCAGAGCTTTTTTGGGACAAGCGGTATACAAGAGTCCGCCTGTCAAGATGTTCAACACGATTTCTGCTATAATGTATGGCTTGAAGCGCCAAAATAAGAAGCAGAAATAGACAAGTGAAGTGCACGAGGACATTGAACGTATCAAAGCGAGGATGCGGGATCAGCAACTGACCTTCAAAGTCTCAGCGCAGAGGAGTTTTTCTGTTGCACCGGCATATTGGTGTGCTCCCAAAATAATGGTATGGGGTCGTCGAATATACCACTGGTGTCCCAACTAACGCCAAACAAATGTACTCAATCGCTATGAATTGAGATTTCGTCTTTGTATTGGCCCAGATAATGTGAGGGCATATTTGCTGATGCAAAGTTTAAGCGTCTATACCGGTCACAATAATACGATTCGTCCCTCAAGGAACGAGGACCACCTGGCCGATAGGCCCTCAAGGCCTCTCACGCAAGGTAGGCGCGACTAAAATTACGGAAACTCCCACTATGGCAGGTTGCCCCCCGCCCTTGGTAATCGGAACGAGCATTAATAGCGTAAAGAGGGATTGAGAACTGACTATGCTACAGAACTCCTTCAATAAGCTGAGTCCGAGACAAGCTTGCACAATATCCTCACGAATTCACGGGCTGACGCGCAGGATCGAGGCTTCCATCCAAGCACCATGCGTCGGGTTTCTTCTTGTCGCCAGCGGCTTCTGTTCACCTGAGAGGCATAAGATGAAATTTGTTTAGCGCTGGTCTTTACGTTCTGAACGAAGGGGCAGCAAGATTACCAGAGCGATAACATGAATATAAGGCATCTATCAGTGATTCGAACTGGGTAGTCGATGCAACGTAGACAACCATCGAAAGGAAGTTGTTCCACGCAGCCACTGCCGTAAATAAGATTAATTTTTGCCTGATAAATTTGCAGGCTCTGACCTAGAAAACCTTCTTATTATGTACCCGCTGTGTGTTTGTTGGGTCAACGATGAAAAAGCTTTTGGCCAAACTTTGCTGGAACAGGTTATAATTAAGTATTAGGTCTCTCCGAAGGCTAGGATACCCCTGGAAAAAGAAGTCAAACACCCCCAGAATCATTTCACAGTCCACGGATTTAAGGCCAGCAACAATCTTTGTAGAAGCGCACTAGCATACACAACGAGGGTCGCGTCTTTATTGCGTCTTGAGTAGACAACCCGGTTAGCATGTGCGAACCGGTCCAGTGTCGCTTCAATGGGTGTCCTCTGGAAGTCATGCGAGTACTGCGCGGGAAGATGCGCCGAATCATTCGTAGAACGGCGAAGGCCCATTGCTCATTGTTCAATGGGAGGGATATGCCTGAAAGGCGCCAGATGCCTAAATATTTTCTGGTACTATCCTGGCAATTTCTTCTGGCCTATTCCAACCATGCACGGTAAAAGCGCTCGGTGAGTCCCATCCAAATGACTTGTATAATTAAGGGGAAAGTGCCGACCCAACGACCACTGGTGTGCGGCGTTTACATCCATTTGTAAGCACTATCATTTGAGCCCCAGGATTTCAATTCATCTCAAAATGTAGACGTGGAATTTGAAGAACATCTGGAAGGTCGTGGACATGGACCAGGAAAAGAAGTACCCCAAAACAGAATTTTGTGGGTCGAGCCTGCATTCAATCAGAACCGTCTCTTTGATAGGAACGCCTTAACCCAGTACAAAACTTGCCTTGAATTCCGCAAAACTCTAGATTTTCAACCAGCGGGAACTGTGGGACTCGATCGAGTGCCTTATGGAAACAGCAAAACATGAAATCAGATATGAGTCCTTCGTCCTTAGCTTGGGTTAAGTTGCCCATAAATACAAGCATGCTTGCCACGCAAGAAATTTTTGGAAGTATCCGTGCAGCACTGTGCATGTCAAATTGGTGACGATGTGATTTAACATGGCCCGCAACGAAATGCGATAAGCGCGTAAAACTTATAGGCCTGTAGCTTATAGTGAGTCAACAGTTTTGTAGATTGGTGTGGCAATCGCTTCTTTCCAACCAAAGGGGAGGTTGCCTCAGTCGAGGGACTCACGAAACACAAAGTACACACTGTCAGCCAGTGTGAGTAATTTTTCCTAATATTAGGTGGACCCCGTTTTGTATCAGCCAGCTGAAAGTGTTTCATTATTGCGAAAGTTGACAAACGCCCTTCTCTATGAAGGCCAAGTCTGTTGGTGGCCGTTTTTAGTTAAGTTTTGACAAGACTGGATTTTTAAAGGCCTGTATATATTGTTCTGTGGACTTCAGATACCACTATTATCACTCATGGATTCCCCGTTTCCAATTCTGAAAGAGAATTTCGTTGGCTTATTTATCTGGCGGTCTCATTTACCAAATAGTACATTTTGTGTTTCCGGATGGGGTTCAGTACTGTGGCTTGTTTTCATATGTTTCGTTGGTGGATTTCTGATTTACAGCGCTAGCTCATCTTCTGTACCACTTATAGTCGTTTTTGAAAAATATCCAGAGCCTCTCTTTCAGAAGATACCCAAAGCTTTTGGGTAGCTTTTGACCTATCTAACTACGCGCTTGTTATTATGGATGAAAATCGCCTTAGCCTTATGGATTTCCGGGAAAATAGTCCTGTGTAACTCTTTCACTGAAATTGCTACTGAGCTTTAATTGAGCAAGGAGGCTGCTCA
This sequence comes from Opisthorchis viverrini, assembly GCF_000715545.1. NCBI lineage: Eukaryota > Metazoa > Platyhelminthes > Trematoda > Opisthorchiida > Opisthorchiidae > Opisthorchis > Opisthorchis viverrini. The sequence continues at coordinate 438,164 of NW_008751966.1, read as the reverse complement.
TTTCTGGAGGGTCTGCACGGCAGAAGTTCCGCATCTGGGTTTGAGGCTCCGGATTTCTAGCCTAATAGCAAATGAAACAAAATGTCACCACACAATGGCCACCACATCCCGGTGGAGCTTCAGTTAACACCTGACCAACAAAGTGTTTTTCGCTGCTGACAACCAAGTCCCTCAGGGATGTACTTGGTCCGTGCGGTATCTTGAGGTTCCGATGATATGTTGAGCCTAAGCGTTTTGTAAAGCGACTTTGATCAGTTTTGATGCAAAGATCTGGAATGTTGATACGTCTGATCTTTTGAACCACTGGCAGCCCGTCCCAAGGTACTCCGTAAGGTAGTTCGGGAGGAAAAGGTGACTAAAGGCCCAAGTATTCGCTTAAGTTTGTTGCAGCGTAACTACCCTGAGTGAAGATACTCATACTTAGGCGACACTAACAAGGAGCGACTATGCCTGTTTCGTTGGTAAGATTATCCTGAAGAACGACCCCCAGATTATCAGCCTGCTCTCCCTCGTGCGCCTGTTAGCTAGAGGTCCCGTGCCGGTCTTGATTACCACATCAGAAAAATTGATCAACTTTTCTGCAGACAATGGACCAGAAATAGGGGGCACTAGGTACCATTTCAACGAGGAAAGTTTGTTATCGACTTTCGTCTAAGTCTGTTTGTTCTTTGCTTTTATAAATTTCGGAGCTTTGGAAAAAAGTACCAGTTTTTTCGAATATTTCCCTTGAAGCGGAAAATTCGCGCTGGTGTTTGCCATTCAGAATTAAAGATTTGGTTTTAATTTAGACGGATATCTTCTTTGATGTGGAATGGATGACACTCGTGAGGTAAAAGCAGATGACGCAGGAGAACGTCCTACAAGTTCGTAAATTTGAAATGCTGCCAATGCTGGCATTCGTAAAAATACATTCCAAGTCTAACATTTGATAGACATACGTCTCGCCCACAACCGTTGTTGTCCATCGACATCAGTGGAACAGAGACGACCCATGATTGAACATAGGTACACCACGGAAACGGAAAGTAATCCGAGGATAGTTTCAACGCACAGGTTATGTTGGGGCAAAAAAACTATGAAGTGACGCGTATTGAATCCGTTAATGAATTAAACAGATGGAGAAGCCTTTGAGAAGTTCGCACGGGCAAAATACGAAACCACTTTCGAACACTAATGGTTCAAATATCCAACTGCCCTTGATACTTCGCGTCTTGAGAAGGAAGTTGATCGTCGAAAGCCACGAGATGTCACATGGGATATACTAAGAGGTACTGCTTAGTTTGGCAAAGGGCCTAGTGGTCAGTGATTGGAACTGAGTTAATTGATTATTCTGGTGATCTTTAGGCGGTGTCAACTAATGAAAGGATATACGACCAGGACATCCCACCCCAAAGGCCTTCTTTTTGTTCCAAAGTACGTCGATGTCATTTGCCCTTTCCCAGTGGCAGTCATTGAGATCGAATATATCACAATAATAGCAGAACACTTGTTGCAATGCTAATGAGTTGCTTGTAGCAGCTGGGTATCAAGTAGCTAAGAAAGGCACCCTACCACCCAATGTGAATTATCCCATCTCCATCTCCACTTTTGCTCGTTGTGACTCCGGCCATTTACCTAACCGCCCAAGGTCACTCATGGCCAGCAATGGTTTTCAGTTTTAGTTCATGCCACCTGACTGTCTTTGATGTAGTCGAACCTCATGCCCACTTTTCCCAAAAAGTCGGGAAATTACCTATTATTGCTATATCATCGGGTGTTCCTCACCGTTTGTGACACTGTCCTCTTTTTGTGCAACCCGCACCCCCACAAATCCCTCAGTCGTGCTCCATTCTGACTGTAAAACTATGATCATGCCAGACGGTATGCCACCCACAAGTTGGGAATAAACGTTATTATTGTTATTACTATTACAAAGAAATGGCCTAACCGAACACAACAACCGAACCAACAAATAGTGACTGGCGGTCAAGTGAGGTGACTATAAACTGAACTTGCCGATAGTGTTTTTAGCACATTGTGCGTCGATCCACTCAACCGCAGGCGAGTCCCCGTTCATGTCGATAAACGGTCGTCTTCCACGACGTTCAAGCCTTTCAGTGGCATAATAAACCTGGCGATGTACTGAACAAACTAGCTTCTGAGGTAATAAGACCTGGGCATCGAGTGGCGTTGAATGGAGAAGAGAATGGTTTACAGTTATTCGGGTGGCGTAGTGGCATTGAGAGATGTGTAGACAGTAAATATGCCTTTTGTCTTGAGCACGAAAGGGCGTGTTGTATAATGTCACACTAATGAGTTAAGTTGAAAAATCTGCTAAAGAATGCAACTGAACTCGTGTCTGTGTACCCTGAGTAAGGCGATGCGGAAAGACGAAATGGGCTTGTATGTCTCACACGGTGACCAAGCAGCACTCTTGAAACGTGTGGCCCTAAACCTATGAGACCTGATCATGAGAGAATAGAGTGTCAGTCATGATATGTGCAAATGAGTGAAACAAGAATAAACTGTGGGGACAAATTAGGCTGCTTGGCCATGGCAAGTGGCCATTTAATCGCACAAATTTACAGGTGATACCGGCTTACGGTTTCGGTGCCTATGGCGCATACGTGGTGGAGGAATCCAACTTCAGTAGTGACGTAGTGAGTAGACTGCTGTATTTTCACTGACGAGGTAGGGGTGTGTTCAGGCACATCAATAAAAAAAATTTGGTTGCTTCCTTTTTCTGAACCGTGGTCGAATCAGGCACCCAAATAAACAACACTTGTCACTTGCACAGAAAACACCGCACACACTGGCAACAGCGTGACGCCACGCCGTCGATTTTTAAGATTTGTAGCCACCCACACTAAACACGGGTGGGCAGTGGAAATACGAGTTGTTTTGCCCAACTGTGTCTCACCCAACTCACACCATGAGCCGCGGAGTACGTGGGTGAGTGGCGTTGGACTGCCGCTCTGAGAGTGCACAGTCAGCTTGGTCACAGAAGCAGCATCGCCGATAGGATCCGATACTATGTTTGTACTGATGACAATTGCCGCGCGCACATCCACAATGCAGAAATGGTACTCATTGTGTGTGCGGGGGCCTTTTTCTTATCGCGGGCCCTGTTCTTAGCCAAGAATTCTGCGTCTTCGTTGACACAGAAGTGGAATATTTGGTGCAACGTATTTCACTCTATCCACGGCACGGGATGCTACCAAGGTTCCAGTGCCATGCTGGATGATGAACATCGCCTTGCAACACATCACTAAACCGGGCCACATAATTGGTTTGACCAGTTGCATCCTGGCAACTTGGAGCGCAAACCTGATTTTGTTATTGATCCATTAACAGGTGCATTGATGGATCTAGCGCAACCAGAGGCGTCCAGATTCATAGTCAGAAGAATGTGGCTCGCACTAGTGTTGAAGCCGAATGAGCCCGACAAATATCCTTGTTTCCTGCCTTCGTAAAGAAAACTAGGGGCACGGCTTAGCTAGTGCCGGCTTAACTAACGTCAGATTGGTGCAACAGACTACGGGATTTAATTATGACATAAAGATCCTAACAACCCAAGCTAACGCTAACACAAATGAGTTTGAAGTTCCAATCGTGAAGTTTGCCCTATGGGAATGACCAGTGCTGTCCATGAGGCAGCTATGCTGAAAGTGCTGGGCGGGAATGTATCCGAAAGCAGAAGCCGAAGGAAGAAGTTTAGTCTTGGGTAATCAAGACATGAAGTTGGTCTAACTAGCCTTCCCTTAACATTTTTTGTAGATGGCTTTGATACATCCATGTTTATTTCAGGTTTGTATTGTATGTGCGTAGTGGTTAACGGCCCTATGGAGTCTCTAGTGAACAGACAAATTACTGGATGTAAGCCAGATACAAAGTCACAAGGAGAAAAATCCAAGTAAATCTTGACTCACAGTTCAAAATAGGAGATTCCGTAGTTCCGTATTCCGTAGAACCACCACACCAATAATAGTTCTATTTTCCTGGTATTCCAGATCTCCGGTGATTGAAATATTAATCCACAAGTGTGAAAATACTAGTTCAGTGTTTGTAGCTGAAATGTTTTTGTACGTTTAGTGTCAGTAGCAGTCAATTATAGCCAACCGGCGGTCACAACAACAGTCACTCAGCAAAAGTCTCGAAGTCACGTTGGAGCCAACGAGCAAGCGGTAGCGGTTGTATTTCAGTAAAACAAACTTTTGTAGAGCGATGTGACTGATGATGATGGGAAAAGATGATACTGAGCATGAAATAGAGCAGTTTACAAGTGCTATATGTGTATTGTATGTGTATGCCTTAAGCGTTGGGAATAAAATGAGCACTGAATGGCCCCGTCAACTATGTTTTGATCTTCCTGAGGCTGTGATATCTATGAAATTTATTAGGTTTACCATCCGGTAGCCCAAATTTGTGTAAAGTTTGACAGATTGGATATGATGGTGACTACTTTGACGGCAAACTAAACACGTCAGGACATGTCTGAAGGTATGCAGCAATAGGGTGACGTTCTTAAAAATGGATTACTGGCTGGCCGAAGAGGAGCAGCAAACAATCGCTCCTATCAGGCAGATCTGTCGGCTCTTATTGAATGCGATGTTAGCAAGACTGTTAGGAATATATTAAGTAAAACAATCAGTAAAATTAAAAGCCGATGCACGTGTACTTCCGCTAATAGTTTCAGAATTAGCGAAACAATGCCCAATGGCCTGTACTGGGATGTATATTTTTTATAGATAAGCTTGCATAGAGAGAGGAAAAAAGAGAAGAAACAGGTGGAGACAACAAGTGAATAGGCCGCTGGACGTAAAACTCTTTTCAGAGACTATTATCGTCAGTTTATGATTCTCTCACGCATAACAGGTTGCGGTGGAACGGATTGTAGACTGACCTATGCTGGGCAGGTCGTGTGTAACTACTGAACTTAGTAAACCAAACAACACATGACGTTTCCTGTCCAATCACGTAGAATAACGGTAGGAGTAAGCAATTACTAATTATTCAAGCCTCCTCGATATCTCTTTACCTAAGGAAGAATACTAAGTTTCATGAATAAGGGCTAACCCACGAATGAAAAAAGGTGATACAGTGGCTCAAGTCTAAAAAAGAAATGTCCGGGAGATCCCATGCTGAGTGCCGTCTAGCTGAGAGCCCTTCGGTGCTGCGCTGCAAAAAAACTTTTATGCATTCAGCGTCTGAACTTGTCGACCCTGACGACTAGTAAAATTGAATAAAGGAGGCGAATTTTTGCCGGTGAGGGAAGGTGTGAACTCCAATGCCTCATAAATTTATAGCAGTGGGAAAATGAAGAGCTGAACTTTGAAGAGAGTAGGTCCCGGTAGGGAAAATGTCGTCGGCTATTACAGAAGACTCCCAGTTTGTCTTGCTTTCAAACCAGAGCAAATAATTTGTTGGGCAATCTAACGGTCCAGTGGCACGGTGTGATTGGCATTTGTGAAATCCGTACCAACAATGAAAGAATTCTTGCTGTCTAGTATACTTTCAACGGATAGGTCATTATCCAGCGCAATTACAAAAGTTTGTCTGATGAGTCTTGTGAGATGGCGTTTGTCTCAGATCTCGGCCAACTGGTTCCGAAATCGAGATGGTGTGAGTATGTATTTGGCTCAACCCAACACAAATACACCCCTTACGAGTAGGGATGTTTAGGGGTGCCGGGTCGTAGAGGTTGCACGAAACCAAGAACCCTGTAAAATTGGAGTCCACAGGAACCTGGATCTCACCTAGTTTTAGCGAGGCCCTCGGAGGGTCTAAAACCCATATCTTTGGTGGATACCGTTTGCAGCACTAGATACGAAAACGGAAACTCAATATAAGTTATTGAACTATTGCTTTTTGTGGTATCATTCGTGGGTAGGTGTCTTCCTCAGCCATGACTAACGATACCTCATCATCATCGAGTGCCTCGGTGAGCGTAAAAACTACATGTTTTATAATAGCGCTGAAGTATTCAAATAGAAAATTGCCTTTTAGCTGTTGGTTTTATTGGTCCTCTAATTTGTCCACATTCCGTGTTTGAGGGAGCGTTTGTCCTTGCGGCCCCATGCCAGGTATACATGCAAACTCAGAATAGAATGTCACACAGATTGATGTCGATAAGTATTTCTACATACCACTTGAAAGGTGCTTATTTTAGACATGCAATTTTCTGTAGGTAGTTCGTCCTGATATGTCAATTGAAGTGCATCGGAGCCAAAAGCTGCACCTGACTGCAGATACCACGTTCAACGAACGGCATCCCACGTGTTTTTAGCAAACTATATCACACTGAGCGTCCAGAAGGCTGATTAAACAGGTTACCTTCACCTATGTGGCAAAAAAGCTATGTATTGTACTGCCTTGTAATTGGGACATCAATGAGACGCTTACAACTCTTTTTAACTGCAATTCGCTTTAACAACACAGGTTTTACTGGACAACCGAGGAGTTAGACCTACCATAGAACATAACAAAAACAAATCATCTAGTAAAAAATGAGGGAGTAACGCGAAATACGATGGACAGTATCTGCCTCCTGGATGTATGTTCCGCTTACATTTCGTTATTGTTTAACCGAATTGTTCAAGAGGCAATTGGCGTTTGAGGTTCTTGCATTGCATCTTGAATGCCAGAGCCAAGATATTTTGTCACTGGCTATTCCTCATGAAAGCATTATCGCGAAGTTTTCAATGCGGTACTCGGAGTAGGCACGTTAGATCAGTGCTGCCATAGCTTCCTAAACAAAGGTGTAAGTTCGGAAGGGAGAAATTGATTCTGCGAAGGAGCTACAGCGTCGTTGTTCGTTACGATGACAGTGTGGGAGTTAAAAAGCCCTGAAACATTGTCAATATAAATAAGCTAGGAAGCACAAATGCTCAACGGGGGATCTGGTGCCTGACTGCTGCCTACGAGCCATGACTGAGGGAAATTCCTGGAAAGTGTGAGCCACTCATAGCACAGTGGCGGCCAAGAGCGATGTTGGTCAGAGGTTTGATTTCTTTATCTGGATTGAGAGAAAAACTCGTCCCGGTTCAAAAGGGGTGCCAGAAATGGTGCGTGAGAATTATGTTTCGTACGTATATCGGTATAACGGTGATACTGCTGATTAGGGAGGCACGCGAGTAGTATGTGTTGTTCGTAGAATTTTGCTTTGCGTCGACTGAAAAAGGGGATTCTGTTGCAGAGTTCGTGGGGCCACTTTGTAACATTTGCTTGGATTTGACCGACGAATGAGTGGCGGAAATGAATCTCTAGGAAGACTCGTTCGGGAGAAGATCTGTGTCCAGTTTTTGTAACTAAGATGCAGATTAGAGTTTTACTTCCCTGTTCAATGGTCTGTAACCGGTTAATTGGCATTTCTGGATAACTAGCTCCGCAGCAAAGGCCTTCTCCCTTTCATCGGTATAACCAGACGAACTAGAAATCCCGAATTCAGCAAAGCGTAACAACCAGCACGTATGTATTCGAATTGGCGAATATGTACAGCATATGGAATATTAAAGCAGGAGAATAATGAATAGAGCAATGAAAGGAGTATCAGTCGTGTTCATCACATCCTCCACACCTTGAATGAGCGTGTGGATGTTTATAGTCCAGTGGTGCTCTTGACCGCAATCTTTCTGATCTTCTCGGAATGAAAACTTCAGACTATCTTTGTAATGTACTACTCATAAGGTTGCTGAAAATCCATCGACAGCCCACGACCGGTTTCGCCCTTCTTGGGGCTCATCAGGTAGGCG
>NW_008751966.1:396023-430088 GCF_000715545.1 Opisthorchis viverrini | reverse complement strand
TAGCAGGTCGTAAATCATTACCCTTGAAAAATGTAACATCAGCCGTTTTGGTACAGTCAAGACTTGTACGCAACGAACGAGATTTAAATAGAAGCGCAGGACTCCTCCCAGTAACGGAATGAACGGCGTTCCTGTATTGCATTAGAAAATTATCAACCCCACGGTCCAATTCCACAAAAGCAGTAGGAGAGGGTGAAATAATGTCAGGCTTAAGTGCTCGGACAAAATTTCCAGCAAGTGCATTCGACTGGGGATGTCGCGGAGCAGTAAACAGATGTCGACATCCAAGACCTTTCAACCATTCCCCCAGGAATTTTGCCGTGAAGTGTGCACCGTTATCAGTGACGAAAACAGTTGGTACACCTTCATGGCTGAATAATTTCCTCAATGCTTGCTGAGTGAATTCGGCACTTGGAAACTTAGTTAGAAAAACTTCAGGCCAACGTGAATATGCGTCAATAAGAATTAAAGCATAGTATTTACCGAGAAAAGGACCACAGTAGTCAGCATGAACTTGTTGAAATGCTTCACAAGTAACTGGCCACGGATACTACTGTGAAGACTTGTTATGAATCTTATGTACACACTTAACACAATTCTTAGCAGTATGCTTGATATCAGCATCCAGTTCCGGCCATCAGAATGACAAGAGTGCAAGGGATTTCATTTCATCGACACCCAGATGACCAGAGTGTAAATCTGCAAGAACAGCCGCTCGCTGAGTCGGTGGAATGACAACTCTATCCTCAAAACACAGCAAACCATCCGGAGTAACGGATAAGCTTTCGCGGCGACAGTAAAAAGCAGGAAATCGGCGTCGTTCTTGCTGCGTCCAGCCACGTCGCAGTGCAGAGAAAATGGGAGCGAAATATCTTTTAGTGTCAGCAACAAGCACATCCCGCTTGACTGGTAATGGTTGAATCAGTAGACAATCTGAGTTGTTTGAATCAGAGTCACATGATAGAATTCTTGACAAGAAATCGACATGAGGAATCATTTTCGCACTACGATGAACTACTGTGTAGGTGTAAGAACTCAATGCAATAATCCACCGTTGCACCATAGCGGCAGATGACTTCGCCAGAGACTTCGTTGGATGATACAAGAACTTCAAAGCCTCGTGATCAGTAGCAATGGTAAAGTTCAATCCAAAAAGATACTTATGAAGCCGTTTGACAGCCCAATATACAGCAAGTGCTTCTCGTTGAGTCTGAGAATATCCACGTTCGGCTTTTGAAAGTCGACGGGAAATGCAGATCACTGGTCTACCACACTGTTCAAGGATTGCTCCTATTCCAGTGGGAGAAGCATCAGTAATGATCGTCGAATGATGTTTGGCGGAAAATGGCTTCAAAACAGCTGAAGTCTGAAGATAACCAAGCAGTGCACGCAACGCCTTCTCATGGTTGGAAGACCAAGAAAATTGATTGGAAGATATGATATCAAACAGACAACTTGCGTGTTTGGCGAAATTAGGAATGAAACGAGAGTAATACTGAAGTGCTCCTAGAACTGAACGCAGTTCTTGTAGATTGGTCGGTGATGGCGCATTTACTAAAGGGGATAGACGTCTTGTATCAGGTTTAAAACCGCTGCCATCCACAATGTAGCCAAGGCATGAAAATGATGGGACACCAAAAGTGCATTTTTCAGGATGAATAGCTACATTGAACTCAGAAAATCTCTTCAGTAAAGACAACAGACGCATATCATGGGTAGCTTTGTCAGCAGCGTGCACAATGACGTCATCTTGGTACGTCTCAACACCCTCCAAATCTTTTGCAATAGTATTCATAACTTGCTGAAATACAGCTGGTGAAACGTTCAGACCAAAGGGAAGAAAATTGTATCGGAATAACCCAAAGGGTGTGTTGATCACGGTAAGGTTACTGGAGGCTTCGTCCAGTGGTATTTGAAGATAAGCATCTTTTAAATCGATTTTTGAAAACACACTTGAACCTGATAAACGATACAATACATCTTCTGGCTCTTCCGTGGTGCATGTACGTTGTAGTAGCCGCGTATTTAGCGTAAGCCGGTAGTCACCACAAATTCTCGGAGTAATACCATCAGCCTTCAGTGGGGTAACGATCGGAGTTGCCCAATTCGATGACTCGACAGGAGTCAGTATTCCTTTCGCACACATTGAATTTAATGCTTGACGAACAGGCTCGCGTAAACCAAATGGAATAATCCGTCTCTTAAGAAATATAGGCTCTCCTGTAACTTCGAGCCTCATCTTGGGAATTTGCATGCCACCTGTGGCCTTAGAACATTTAAGAATCAGTTGCTTGAGTTCATTCTCATTCGCAGAAGTCAGTAAGGTGATACTGGTTTGCAGTAAGCGTAGAACTTTGAGTCCGACGATCGATGGTCCCGACGTTGATACCAAAAAATTACAATCGATACAGGTACCTTGTAGTAACCTCACAGGGATCGTGCAACTACCAACGAGAGGTACAGAATGTCCAGTGATACCGCGAATGTTAATATCTGTAGGCACTATCACGGCACTGGGGTAGAATGCAGTTAGATCTGATTGTGGAATGATGGACTCAACACTACCAGTATCAACAATAAAGTCATGCTTTTGACCAGAAGCGGATATCAACGTTTTAAAAACATGTGACGAATTTTGGGACAAAACAGATAGAGAAAGAGTAGAAATATCTTCAGATAATGTCTTCACGTCAGTGTTTGGGTCAGAAGTTAAGTGACACACTTTCTTGGACTTACAGACAAGTTGAATGTGTCCTGTTTTACCGCAGCTAAAACACTTGGCTCGTCTGTGGGGGCATGAATATCTGGAATGGTTTCGTCCACAAGACTCGCATTTCCCGAATTTTTGAGCCATCGGATTAGGGTTACGATCTGTGAAGTGACGTGTTGATGGATTTGAGGCACGAGAATCTGTTCGAGGTTTGAATTTGTTGTTCGTCCGCATCCTTGAATTATTTCTTTTAGAATAATTTAACAAGACTGCTTCCTCAGTCTTCGTCACATGCTTCACATCTTCATACTGCTCACATATTTTCCGAATAGTTTGAAATTTCTGATCCGGACAGAGTAACAGCTTCTGCTGTAATTCGGGCAGTTGAATGCCAGCAATGAGTCTATCACGCAGCTGGTCTTCCAATTGGGCACCATAGTCACATTTGGCTGCCTGTGTCTGCAGCTGTAACACGAAATCACGGACCGACTGAGAATGAGAGCGGGTTAACATATTGAACTTAGCTCTTTCGGCTGCTACGAAGTTAATCGGTTTGAAGTGTTGAAGAACTTTTTTTCTCAATGCAGTGTAAGAAATATCAATTGGAGATTCAGGATATACTAAATTCTTGATTAAAGTATACGCCTCCTTGCCAACGAAATGCAGGAAATATGCAGTGAGTTTCTTATCATCCATATCGGATTTTGTGAGGCACCATATGTCGAATCGTTCCAAATAATCCTCTACGTCACGCGCAGTTGAATTAACATCTAATGGTTCCATTTCGGCAGGCATGATGAATTGTTCCAATCGCGACGCCAAAATGTGGTAATTAAGTTTCGTACGTATATCGGTACAACCCGACAAACTAGAAATCCAGAATTCAGCGAAGAGTGGCAACCAGCACGTATGTATTCGAATTGGCGAATATGTACAGCATATGGAATATTAAAACAGGAGAATAATGAATAGAGCAATGAATATCAGATCAGTCATGTTCATCACATGGTGTCTTGCACAAATGGAATGGATATTTGTACCAAAATTCGACCATTGGTTAAATACGCCACATGGAAGAATAGAGTATCAGTCATGTTCATCACATGGTGTCTTGCACAAATGGAATGGATATTTGTACCAAAATTCGACCATTGGTTAAATACGCGTTAGCACATGGAAGCACCTATTGTAAAGTATATTTCAACTAAGCGACTTTGATATTATCATTGCGCTGTCGAATAATGTGTCGCGTCATTTGTCCATCTCTCCTTCACCTTTATCACTATAAGGTCGTCCATATGCCAAATTGCCGTGTTTATGTTGACCTCTTTTCGTTTTCACTACCAGGCCGCTTGGCTGCCATCCATTAAAACGATGCTACGTATTTTTGTGTTCTCGCCCGTTTGGTAATGAAATCATATATTAGGTCAAGCCACTTTTTATTCGCACCTTTTTATCTGGCATCTTATTAGACTTCGTTCATCAAACGTCTACTGATGTTGATATCGACTTGACGATCATAGACACGTGAACTGCGCTTGTTGCACTTGTGATCTTAGCATTATGTTTACATTCTATCGTAGAATAACGGAAACGCCCAGCTCCTTGTAGCATCTACCATATTCTCCCATGCAAGAAGGAGAATGGAACGAACTTGGAGTGTTCGTTACTTATCTAAGCCTTTGTGGTACCCAATGAAATTTGCCACATCAGTGCTTTTAGCCAGAGACATTTAAAAACATCACGTCAAACGAAATCTACAAAGATAGGTACGCCCAGTGCGATTGTAGCGATTGCAGCGAAATCTCGGTCTGCTTGCCCGCCGCGAATATACTTGGAGTAGAACACACTTAGCCGGAGTTCTTCTGGAGCCCATCAGCCTAACTTCCCCTATGAGCTCATTCCGAGCAATTTCGAATGCAACCCTTTATGAGGTGCCCGAAGGCAGACGCTTTGTTTGTGGCGTTTCGATTTGTTGGAAGTTGTCGCGTGAATTCCGCGCAATTCCCGAGGAGTTTGAAATTGGTAGCGCGCTAACGAATACTTCAAAACAGATACTAAATTTGTGCATTATTGTTTGTGACAGCAACAGTAAACATCAAAAGGGGCCGACCATCCGAACCAGTCACAATCACAGGCCACCCCCACCCGCGTCGACGAAACGTATAAAGGTACAAGCATTTCACTGCTCATCATCTACAAGCCGCCTAAAGCACACCATCAATTCACTACGCCATGTTGATGTCAACTAGGTTAGTACAAAATTCCTGCTCAGTCCAGCGATCAAAATATTGACCATTATTTTGAAAGTTGCTACAACACTGACGCAACTGCGTTTGTTAGTGATAAGAATCAGGAATGAAAGATAATCTTATTAAGTAGAAGTCGTGGGTTGGTGCCTGAAAAGGATATATTGACCGCACTAAACGGACGAATTAAACGAAAAGAACGATTCCTGCTTGCAAAATCTAGTATGTCGGGATGATTTTCGGGATAGCACGATGTTATTTCTTGGTGAAACACAGCTCGTAAGGCCGATGAAAGCTCTTTGACATCCTACCACAGTTCTTGTCCTTTTTCGGACTCATCAGATACGTCCAGTCCCTAAATTTTCAATTCCTACGCTCCAAGGAAAAGTGGACTCGCGATAGAAACTCCTTTGCGTATCTGGTCAACCCCAAGAAGGGCGAAGCTGATCATGAGCTTCCGAAGAGTTTCCAACAGTCAAACTACTCACGGGGTTGCTAAACAGTCTTTGGTGGCCCTTTCACTGGAGGCTCATCAGGTGGAAGCAGTCCGTTCAGTGAATCACAGCTGAACCTCTCACTTAGGAGCAGAGATTCAGCTGATGTTCACTTGTACCTCACGTAAAAATTAAATTAGTGTGCATGCGAGCATATTTCGTGAGCTGTCAAAAACCTCATGAGTAAAATGCTCCGTCAAGGAAAACAGCTGTTATTGATTAAACTATACTCTAAAGAAATAATTTTGTTTCATACCGCAATGATCAGGTGGCTTTGAATGCAAATGCAGCTGTTTTGTAAGAGGTGAAAAGTGGCTTTGAAACTGGGAAAGCGATGTTTCCTCCATCTTTGACCTTGAGATTTCTTTACACAGGAAGGCAATTTACATGCTGTAATAAAAAACGGGTTGTAAACTTTACTGTCAGAAGTCGTCTTTTACTTTGTCTTTCTGACGACTGCTATTGTATGCTCGTTTGCTTTGTCATCTTCCTCTTCTGCATCTGTATATTGTGTCCAAACTCGCGCCTGCCTCGTATGGGAAAACTTTTTTCACAGTTTTCAAGGATTTATGGCAAATTATATCCTCAAAGCTTACTTGCTCGCTTCTTCAAGTGGCACAGGATTTTTCTCAAAGCCCCTTGAGTCTTACTGAGGGTGTTGCTGACAAGAAGGAGTGCTTCAGTCCCTGTCAGAAGTCAAATCCGGTTGAGAAAAACACCAAATTAGGCTTGTTGGCTTAATTCGGTTCTGGTCTTATTCCAGGTGTTTCTGAGTTCTAGTTACAATATCATTCAGTTGTTGGAATTTCCTATCATAGTTTAATCCATACAGATGACTGAAATGGATGAATTCATCAAAACAAACAGGCATTTTAATTTGCTCGTGTATGCTTATATTTTTCCAAAGAGATTCCATCAAAGAAATGATAATCAGAAAAAACTTGTTACATGTGGGTTCGTTCAAATTTTTGCAACCGCCGCCACCTTTAAAGAACGGGACGGTATTCAAAATCTAGTAGTTTACACATGATTTTGTGGTCGTTCAAAAACTTCTACTTGTGCCTAAAAAATCTCATGAAGTCATAAGGTGGGAATGTGCAGTAGATTTCATGTATCTACCGAAAACATACGTCTTGCGGAGCAGATTGGAGTTATACTTTCGACAACATCTTCCATTTTAATCAGATGTCCTCGCGAGAACAGTTGCTGTGAAAACTCAATCGAGGACTTTAATTATTACTGCTTTCATTGTCGTTTTTATTTCTAACATTAGTGATTATGGTGAGGATATTTTATCCAGAAAGCCTTGAATAAATTCAGATTGCCAAAATCAATATTTTCTACGAACCTCATCTCTTATTTTTCTACTATTCTATATAAACTTTGTTGGTAAAAATGTTCGTCCCATTAAAAATTATGTACAGCCGAGAGAATAGCAACTCAGATGAAATGGCGTGTGGCGGATAGTCAATAGGTAAATATTTATGTACAGTAGAAATAATCATCCCAAATTTCGAAAGAACACCAACTTTGGGAAGGGACAGGGATCGCATTCAAGTAAAACTTTTGTTTGAACCCATCGATTCGAGCATCCGCCCTGATCTGAAAACTTTTGAATTGAACTGTTGTGTCTCCAGGGGTTGGTGTTGTTGCTGATGCTGGTTTGAAGGAAGCAATGATAAATAGGACTCATTGGTGTGTGCATCCGGATAGCTCACGTTGTTCATAAAATCAAACTTTACAAACCGAAATGGACTGGCTCGTCCCTGTGTTCGCTGTTCGCGTTCGCTTGTTATAGGACCAGGAGACGGACATAGCATATCGGTTGGGTATCCTCTGCAGTCCTTTAGTAGTTTGCCTTCTTGTAACTTCTCGGTATTTCTGTTCAGCTTATCAAATCTGCCGGAGTCGTTTTGATGTGAGCTATGTTTCATGCGAAGCTTCTCTTCTCTTCTCCACTTTGCTCGTCGGTTGGAAAACCATACCTGGATTCGAGCCTCAGGCAAGAGAATCTGCGTGGATAGTTTTTCTCGCGTGAACACATCCGGGTAATGTGTACGCTCGAATTCTGTAGATGCAGACAAGTTGAAATAAGGTTGAAGCGCTCAGCTAAATGACGTGCCAATCTAACAAGCTAAACAGATTAAAACTCACTATCATTTTGACTCGACTTGCAGTGTACTGCCAACAAACCGCCTACCTGATGGGTAGATAACTTAACCAAAAAAAGAACGGAATTTCGCGCGGTTAATCCCATGCAATGAGCTCACAAGAAGTGGAATCCAGTTTACTTTCGTGCAAATATTCCTCAACACGGACGCAAACGTTTGGAAGAAACTAGGTGATTAATTCAAACGGTAACATAACTATGGTGTAGTTCTAGAACCTATTCATCCGAAATGACATCAGGTGTTAAGAATTATACAGAAAATACAAAGTTCATAGTGATTTTCGGGACTTACGCCCAAGTAATTAATACAAAACAGAGTAGGCGAAAATCATGTCTTCTCACAAAAAGAACGAGAGGATTTGTGACATCCACATTTGTAGTGGGATTTCAAGTTGCTTATATGTCTTTATAAGTCCGTATAATGAAAGAAAAGATCTTATAGCCGGCTTCATCCAGTGCAAACTTTCTGTTTTACTTGTTTTCCAGATTTCAGATAGTCCCACATTCCTTCCGGTCGGAACATCCACCATGCCGTGTAGAGCTGACTGTTTAACGTGTGAAAGAACCTCCGCCCTAAGGAGAATTAGAAACTCTGAATCCAATTATTTTGTAGATCAGAACTCGGAGGAGTGGGTGTATAACTGGACTGACTCCTCAAACTAGCTGAAAAATACTTTGCTTGTATCCAGACAAAATTAGATCTCCAAATGTCATCGATAACCTAAATTTATAAAAATGGCATCGAAAATTCCGTGTAACTTGTTTATAGGGTACAATATATAGTTTGCAACACGAAAAATTAGAACACTGCGGGTTTGACAGATGCATGGATACAACTTTTCAACTACTAGTTCAAAAGTGGTGAAATAAGTTAAGTTTAAAACCAGGAATTTTTCCAGTCTGATTGATAGAGTACTCAGCCCACTACCACAATCCAGTCTTAAGAATCCAAATGGATAAACATTACATAAGTGGTTTTCCCTTTGGGTTATTTTTATTATTAATTATTGGAAGGTAACGTCTTTTGCAATTTATCCTTACTGAGACAACTCAGAAGTATGCCTGGATCTAGTTGGTACTTAATAAACGATCATTTTGTAACGGAACGCCACATCGATGGCCAAGGGAAGTCTTCCTACTATAGAAAAAGTCTTCGTAGTTTCCAGTTGCAAAACACGATGCGCGTGACTTACTAGTTATCACATAGCGCGCGAAGAAAGTTAAAAGAAAAAACCGTTCGTCTGACCTACTTTCAGTAGCCGGATTCCTGGGAAACTGACCATATCCAACGACCAGTCAAATTCATTGTCAAATTGCAATTAGTGAACTCTATAGGCAATTTTCTGACTGGTGTAATGTACATTGTATCACTGTTCCATTGCCAGGTCACTAATCGGACTCAAAAAGTGAGGTCCCGCGGGCCGTGCGGTTGGCATACATAACATGGAGAAAGAAATCACGCTTGACTTAACTGCTCAAAGAACAATATAGTTTGAGATGTGATAACACCTAAAACAACGCTTTGATCATAATCGTGCAAAATCCTTCGGATAACCAAGGTTGACTACAGTCGTTTGACCAATAGTGCTTCATCAATCACTGGGATGTCTGAATCTGTCACTTCGTATAGTGGTCCATGAGTCACACTGGTTTGTTTTGGGAATAGTCTCAGTCACATGTCTCCCGATCGATGGAAGTGGCGTTCACGTACTGACCAAAAGGAAGCAGGCTTTTCTCAGAGTGCACCCAAAGGCCGTTTAACTACAACGACACAGTGCAAACCACATGCCGCAGGCGCTCGTACGTATCCGGCTGTTTAAGTAATCCTGCAGTCATGAAAGAGACAGTTAGATCTTTGCTTCCCACTGCGTGTTTTACCCGATCCCTCTGCCTGACACGTATAACATTTTACGCGCAGATGCGGTGAAATTCGTACTGGCGGAAAATATAGGTGCTTACGCAGACGCGTCTCGGAACATCTGCCCAGTCGAGTCACTAATCGATCGATCAATGAACCGAAAGCTGGGACCCGAAAACCATTCCATCGACAGAACACCGAAAAATTTCCAAAATTTACTCCGCAACGATAACATGAAACCATTTCGAGTAATACACACCGGCTACCCTTGTGGGGTGCCAGTAAGTCATTGCCGGTCAGGTTATTCAACGTAATTCGACCACAGCTGACTAATTTTCAGGTAGTTTTCACCCATCATTTATGATTTCAATTGCGGTTTAATTCTCCCACACGGCACGAGAACTTGGTGGAGCAAGGAACAACCATCCACACATCAAGACGTGGTAAAATTCATAAAGAATCTAAGCTGCCTAAGAAAAAGTCATAAACTGATCTTACCTTTCTCAAGTTCTTCTAACTGATGGTTGGAAAAAGAAGTCCGGCTTCTCTGCTGTTTCCGTTTGTTTGATGGGCCCGTCACACTGACCACTGACTCCTCTACATCACTGAAGTTCCCTGCACTTTCACCATCATTGCTATCTGTCTTGGGACTGATTGAATCACAAAAACTTCTTACTGACATTCCCATGGGTACTGTTCTTGTGTCTGATCTACTTTTGAAGTCACATTTTGTCTGCGTTTGAAGTTGAATATAGTCTGAATTGTAGCCAATACGTCTGTCACCGGGATACGCGGCGTTGCTGAAAGTATGGATTTCGACCCCTTTGGTGGATTCCACCGAGTTTGGTTGTTCAGACAATAGATCTTTTGAAGTTTGTTGTAGGTTACTTGTTTGCGATTGATGATCCGGACGTTGGAAGCCAGACTGCGTATCGACAGCCGATCTCCAGTGACCACCTGATGTCAATAGATTGAGAAGCGTTCGTTATCAATCAAATCACAGTGCCTGTTCTACTAGGATATCGTTTTTCATACTCTGCATACTCATCACCACACTCAGATTTGTGTCGACATTTCGAAGCTATCTTGATCTTTAGTGGAAGATCGCTAGGCACCACTGGCTAGTAGAATGGTTCAAAATGTTTCCACTGGAACATTTTTCCTAAATGAAGTTGTCCCGACATCCAAAGGGTTGCAGTTCGAAAGAAACTCTGTCCGTCACGGAACTAACTATTTTTCGCTGTTCCAGCATAAGAAACAGTAGTTAATGAACACAACCTGTGTCATCTGCATAGACGCAACACACGAAGGTCAGAGAAAAGTCATGGACCGCTCACGACCGGTTTCGTTCTTCCACTTCGGGCGCATCAGGTAGGCGCAGTCAACCTTACGTTCTACTTGAACCCAAACTGCACGAAACTCGACAAGTACACTCGTTTGCACATCAGTTTGTTTTTTTTACGAGAGGATCACTTGAATGTCAACTGAATCTCCCTCTTATGAGTAGTTTGTCACGTTAATACGTCAATGCGTTGCGACATATCAAATATCGTACCAAGTCGAACACGAGGCGGCCGTTTTTTTCGGCAATTTCAGATGAACAATGACATAAACGGGAGATTTAGCTATGATTCTGCTGTTTTTCCTGTGAAAACTACGTTGGTATGTAAATGAGAGCATTTTTGTACACGATTCGTTTGTTTTTGGGGTTTAACACCGAAAAGATGTGCAGCGATTTTTCCTGCAATACAACCTACAAATTTCCCATTTTTTGCCTTACAGGAAACTACCAACAACAGAAAGCATAAACTAAGGAGACCATATCTAAAAAGCCCTGAGGTGCTCACATGGTAAACTTCAGTTTTTGAGCAAAGCCTCGATTGTTTGAGCACATTCGAGATAAACTCCCTGGAAGCAATGACACAGTGGAAGCCCACGTAGTCGGTAGAATTTTTGTATTGCCGCGTATAGTGTGCACCACGTAGGTCATTTAAATGTTCTGTTAAGATATTCCATATTTTTTCACATAGTAGTGTGTGACGACCACCCAAAAGCCATAGACACAAAACCACCGGCTTTACCCTCTACGAAGCTAATCGGATGGGTACAGTGCCCGGAGTCTGAATAGTCAGCCTTGGGATCCAAAACTAATCCGATTTGAACATCTACTTTTGAATTCATATATACGACGAAATTGTTCAGACTGCAGAGTCGATGGAATTCCAGCACTTTCATCATTAGTTTGAGCTTAAAATTAAACTTTTATCCGGGCAAGGCACTGCCCGAAGCGTCGGGAAGTTTAGAACAGGACGGAACCGTGAGCAATCCCCTTGTTCCTCAATACTTTTAAGGGATCTCCTTGCTTTGTTGGAGGACGAAATATAATCTCTGGGTAACAGGAATAAACCAATGAGTCCTTCCGACTTCAGGGGTTTCGCTCAACGTCAGGCACGGTTCATCTCCAAAACCACACCAGGAGTGACCAAACAACACCCTGTGTATATTGCAGGCCTCAAAACACATCACTTGACCCGTCCGGCTTAAGTTGGCCAAAGTTACACAGTTCTATTGGGATGTACAGCAACAAGGAGGTAAACTATGCTTCAGGACACTAACAATCAAAGACTGATTTGAAGTACAGAATAGCCTGCAAATTTCGATAACTGTCATCTTTTTTCTAGCAATGTCAAGCATTGACTATGAAACGAACCACGCAGACTTACCATCGTGTGCATGACACTCAAGAGCTAAAAGTTTGCTCTGCTGCTTGTCGTTATTCAACGAACTTTTTTCCTGCTGCTCCTTAGTATCCGCACTTGTTTGATGTGGTGCATGGACCATACCAGACAAATAATTGCATTCTTCCGAAGGTGGCAAAAATTCCGTGTGCATCTTTGCTGTCTGATCCAACTTTTCAGCAAGACTTGAGTGTTCGTACTGAGATGCCAGAGCGGTAAGACCATGCGATTCTTGTGACTTCAGCTCGGCCAATGATTGCTTCCTTGTAGCTTGATTCCAGTAGTCGGTTGGGTGAAGAACCGTCTTACCATTGAACATATCAGCTTGACCGCCGTACTCGGTTGGGGATTGAAGAGACTCTATTTCAGACCTTACTAGCGTTTGCGCTCCCCAGCCAAACGTAACATTCTCTGTGACGGGGACATCCGGGTGATTGTGGGCTTCTTCCCTCATCCCCTCTCGCTGCATATCACTCGCAATCACCTTATTGGTCGTCAGTTCCATATGGGACTTTTGCTCCCCCGCAGTCATTTCTGCAATCCTGGAATTATACATATCGTTTGAAGGACCACGCATCAAAGCGCTTCCGATGCGGTAGGGGTTAAAGTAGTTTAATGGAGAAGGGAGCTGGAATTCCCCAATCGGTTCACCCCGGCCATATCCCGAGGTTCCATCATGACCAACGTTTGCTGAAGCAGCAGCTGCGGAATACCATGCTTGTGCCCAAGAGGCTTGTGCCCATGAGACCTGGGCTGAAGCATGACCGGATATCAACAGATCACTGAATTTATCGTAAGCAGAACGACTCATTGCATTGCTATTATGTGACATTGTATCTGAACTGTGTGAACTATGTGCATGGGGAGGACTACCTAGAGATTTGGGCAGTGAAGAAGAGAGTGTGAAAGAAGGGCTATATATGTTCGCTGTTGAATAGCTAGGTTGGTTCGATTGATCCCGTTGTTGTTGCTGCTGTTGCTGTTGATACTGATGTTGCAGCACTTGCGGAAGCAGTTGCCTTGGGTCTGTATAACTGGAATCATATGGAACTCCGTAGGAACCAAAACCAACAGACTGTCGATCTTGAGTTGATGTTGGCTGATGATGCTGTGAGTATAACTTGTGCATCTGTGGGGCCATGGGGAAGAAGTGGCTTGAGGGGTTTTGATACGCGGGGAAACTGAATGCCGTTTGTATTGGAGATCGTGATAGACCAGGTATGGTGTATTTTGTCGATGGATGATGTATAGAGGAATTCACTGATCCTTGGTAATTCGGGAGTCCTGCATTTCGATGAGCTGCTGCAACCGCCGCAGCAGCAACAGCCGCCGCAGCCGCTGCAGAAGATAGTTTTCTTTGAGACTCGCTGGATAGGTTGCGTAGAACCCGGTTGATTGAGGAAACCTACCATTGACAAGGGATCAAACGGGATACACTGGTAATTTCTTTAACAAGGGAAATTTAGTAGTCTTCAGAAACGTAGGACCTATTTGCCGGTTTCTTTACACGATAGCATGCAACGAGTAATTGAAGTCTTATATTAGTACCTCTGTGACAAAGATGCCAAGTATATATTTCGATGGTGTGTCAGAGACAGGGATAGAGACTTTGTTTCCCATCTAATGTAGAAGAAGGTGAGCAATGGAAAGGAATTGATTAAATGTGTTTAGGGCATTTGTTAGGGACGAAATAGAAGTTTAGTTATTGGCTATCCGGTGTGAATGACCGTCAGGGATGTAGGTGAACCGCCAACATGGGGTCACGCCTCATTGCGACGCGGTTTTGTTTCCTCGTAGACAGAGACCCATATGATACTCATACGCACCTGCGATATTCACATAATACTTCTCAAAAGAGGAGCCCGTATGTCCTAATTCGACAGTCCCATCCATCATCCGATAAATGTTTTGTATAGAAATACTTTTCCTGCACCAAAGACTGCTAAGCACTCTTTCTTGACATCCACATCAAAGCACTGGATTGCTTGATGTCGGGGGACATGCTCAAATTGATCAGTACTGCCGATGTCAACTAAAAAGATGCAAAAACACGGCGGAATGTAAGAAACGCAGAACTTTCTCAGCAGGTGAGAGGATGGGGTTTGAGTACCGCTCCAAATTGTGTGCACTTGGGTCCACATAAAGAAACTAGAGGTATATCAAAATGCTTTACAAATCGAGACCTAAAAGTGTTTTTGAATGTGCAGTGGTTGACCACACGGTTAAGTTATTGCTGGTAAACGGGGGTTTTGCTCTACTGGCTGAAATTCTGAACGATAGTTTGGCTGACTGCTTGAAATGAAATACTGTATAATAATGCGACGATTCCATTCCTAAGGGCTTCCTATTTCCAGCTTTTAACTATAAAATTTCTTAAACAAAACACCATTTTACCAGTGATAATGAAAGTGGGTATGGGACCAGTTGAAAGGCCTCCTGCTTGAAACAGAAGAGTGAGTCTTTCAATTACAAAAACCTTGAGATACTTCTAAATTATTGCTAATTTTTTAACGTTTTCTTCAGTTTTCTAGGGTGGCAACAAGCCAGCCCAGTATACTATGTGGCCAAACTACTATATATTGCACCAGCGTAAATCGACAGCAGAGTTGAGAACTCTTTGAGAACTCAAAAGCCCGAAAAGCAAAGCTATGCAGGGACGTGAATACTGTCCGCCCCCCAGAAATCCAATACTATTGTTGAGTTCAACTGTCATTAAGGAACCATCATTGTACTGGATTACAAGTAGGATTTTAACAAAACTGTGGGAATCGTTCAAATAAAATTCATCATTCGTTTTGAAAAAACTGCAAGCACCCTCCAGCAAAGTGCTTCTTGGGATACACGCATCTTCGCGCACAAAGGCGAGTTTAAAGCTGCTCAGCAAAGAAACAGGCTTTATAGGGTCAGACGAACATTTCTTGTGGATATCCTGTTGGCGAACACCAGTGGACGCTTGTGGAAAGTGGCTTCTACTAAAGAAGAGTCATTTCTTAAAAGCTCGTAGGCATTTGAAGCCAATGAATTTTCCTGCCGTAGATGTTTAAACAGTGCACATCTGTATGTACAGACAAATTACCTAAATCGTTCACTATTTGCACAACCTGACGTATTAAATGTTTCTAATAATGAACTTTCCCCAGTTTTCTTGAAAGAACACCACTCATTAGGTTACTGAAAACTTTTCGATAACCCACGACCGCTTCGGTCCAGGTCGGGTTTCATCAGGGAGACATAGTCCCCGAGTTTCCGTCAACCTCCTGTTCTACTTAAAACCAAATTCACTCGCGAATGAATGTATTTGTCGAAAACAATCCAATTTGGGTTCAAGTGGAACATACGTTTGACGGGAACTCGGGGCCTGCGCCTACCTGATGAACTTAAGAAGGGCGAAACCGGTCATGGCCTGTCGAAGAGTTTTCAGCAACCTTGCGAGTAGTTTCCTTTATGAAAATGAAGCATCTCTGTTTTGAAAATCCACGGCTGTCACAAGATCCTTAGGGGGTCAGGAGCATTTGATCAAACGTACCTAATTATTCTGGATAGGTTTGGGAGAATAGGACACCCACTGTAGCCAGCAGCCAGTCTTGGTCCTACTTTATCTCCACACTGCAACGGACGAATTCTCAAACATACTGACTGATGAAAGCGTGCAACACAACTACCATAGTATCTATGTAAAAGCCTTTGAAATAGCAATGGATACTGTTCAGATATATGGCTATAATTAACTGCACTTTAGCTAGGCATGTTGACAAGATGACAACCTCATCTAAGAATGTGCTTAGAAATATTATTAATAGTAGGAGTACTGTCGCTTCACGTTCCTGAGTCTCTACGGAGGCTTCACGAGGCCGAAAAAGAGTTATCTATTTAGAAGAGTAGTTTCTTTTGTGGATGGTGTCACAAGCTCATTGCGGCAGCCTTTGGAAATACGATAATCACTCTTGAAGTGCAAGCTTTGTCGTCGTAATGTCTGGACTGTGCTCTCAGGTCACTTGCCACTTACGGTTGTTTTCAATAAAATCCGGATGAATTCAAACTGTCTCCTAATAACAGTGGAACAGATGCACATCGTCAATGGGGGTTGTTTGGTTGAGAATGTTTCGGTGACAGAATAGGAGTAAGCTTTGTAAGAAGAGCTAGTTTGCCGGTAGATGAGAGAATTCGTAGCAACTCCTCTAATCCCCTCGTCTCGGGGGAAAGTATGTTTCTCTAATTGTGCAGATTTATCTGTCAGGTGGATCTTTATTTGTTCAACAGCGACAAGGCTTGCTGAAGACTGCCAGTGATGTGCTAGTCTTCAAAACGTCTCTTAGTAACCGAGTGGACAGGATTATTGTTCACCCACACTGGGGTTAGAACAATCCGCCTTTAAATTTTCAATTAGAGGACGCGTATGCTGACCTTAATTTTTCTTCGGTAGGCTAGATTGTTGATCCTTCGGTTAAAGTGCTATAAATCCACACGACGCAGTAGAATAACTGAGCTCAACCACTAACCCACCGCTACTCACAACTACGCACTGATGATGTCACCTCGATTGGTGATGAAGCGCTTGCAACCAAATTGCCCAGCTCGGCGAAAAAGCCAACGCTACCTGAGCTACCGACATTCTCCTTTGGGCCTTTCAAGTTATTCACCAGAATTTAACGCTTTCAATAGTTCCGTCCATTTGAAAGGAGTGGATCTGTTGGGGTCCAACCGATATATATAAGATATTAAATCACCATCTCGGAAACCGAGGTAGCGAGCTAACCATGTTATTTCACGCTTTCAATAGTTCCGTCCACTTGAAAGTTGGGGTCCAACCGAGGTAGCGGGCTAACCACGTTTTTGAAAATAGGTACAAAAATACACAGGACTGTCAGCTAGATCAGTTAACATAATCGTAGCATCAAATGTTATGATCTGTTTTCGTTAAAAAGTGTGCCATTGTTCAGCAAGTCATTTGAAACCCTGTACGGTACAAATCTCGTCCTTTTGATGACAACCACCACAGCGAATATTTATACTCGCAGGCTTTTCGTATGTATTTTAAACTGCTCCGATTGACTGCCAGCAACTTGGGGAAGTTTGGACCGAGAACCGTCATAGTGTTGTCCAACAAGTGGAGCTTTTTTTGATCTGGTTCACGAGGTACCATGTAATGGTTTGTTCAGTTTAATTTACGAGCCCGTAACGTTTAGTAATATGGGTCACCAATAGTTGATCATCTCCTGTCTGTATTGTTTAAACAGACATGTCTACTACTACCTTACTCTGCTAAGCGTCTTTTTGTACTAGGAGTGACCTTCGCTCTCAAGATCATTGTACTAAAAGACACGTGTGTCACATAGGAAGTGTGGTATGCTTAGGGAATTCAAGTTCAGACACGTCAGAATGACACAAAGTTTAGAAAATCTACTTTTAATCAAATAGTCTTCTGCGATGATTCAGATATACATGGTTTCAGAAAGTAATAAGGTCCCAAAAACAACAAGAATTTGGATTTTGTATCAACCAGTGAGAACACTACCCTTGCCGTACAACGCAAGCTGTCAGCCTTAAACAGTTTGGTGTATGATTTAGCCTCTACAAGTTAACAAAAGCTCTAAATGCAGACGCTGAGTTCTGTGTATCTAAAACCACTTAACCGGACACAAGTTCATCAAGAACTGCGATCATTCCCTTCAAAACTAAACAATCAAACCATTCTCTAGAGTTCCACAAGCACCTTGAGAGAATCAGCGGGTCGAACTCGGTTACCATACTGTCTTTGAGGATTGTTTGCAACGACTAAAAACCAATTTTTAGAGATTTCCACCAGAAAACTACAAGAAAAGGGAGCAGTTGCCAGACCTATTTTTATCAGTATTCTGCTTTTGAAACATTAGGAGGGTTCCAGCCTGAATAATCCCTCCATTTCAGAAGGTTGGCATGAAATATCCCAAGATGCAGGCAGCATTTGTTCATCTATCAATTATGTTGTCCTTCATCGTTTAGTGCTTCACAAAACAAGCACAACCGTCTATTGCGCAACGCTATTCACCAATAATATCCCCAAGGTTTGCCAGCTGAGGTTATCAAGACACACAGAGCTGCACTATGCACCACAGAACCAAATAATCCTATAAAAAACAAGACCAGCCATCAACTCACACTTGGTATATTATCCGGGGTGCAGATTCCTTCTTGTAACAGGCGATCACGTATCTCCCAGGCAAATATTGATGGACATTCGCGCTTGTATAAATCAATTTTAGCCACCACACTACCAGTAGCCACCCTAGGTTTGCTGCCACCGATTGCCTTTGGTCGAATGGACCCGGTCTCATAATATCGACAAAGTATCTTGGATACACATCCGTTGGAAACCTGGAGAATCCGGGAAATATCGCAGGGCCGTGCTCCTGAATGAGCAAGTTCAATGATGCGTTGACGTGTGCTGTCGGGTAAAGGACGTCCGTTGACGAACATTCCACCGAGTTGATTAACACCAGAATGACCTGAACGAGAGCGAAGGAAGTCGGGAATCTAGGTTGTATTACAAAACAGCATAAAATGCGTAAGTACCGTTTGAATAACTTCGACTGTATGAAATGAAATGAAGGTTTTCAATAGCTATTGTGCCCGTTTTAGTTAAGTTCGGCATTCAAAACGAAGATTTATGGCATGCAGGTATTACAATGCAAGTAGGATTGAAAGAAATTTCAAAATGCAAGGAATTTTTGCCAAGAGTGCATGGAATAGAAAGCTTGGGGTTATGATGAAAATATAAAAATACGTATATCAGAGTTTGTCACTATATTTTGAATGTGGGTTCGACTTTGTGGTTGGAGTCTGTGCAGGAGAATTCGGTAGAACTAATTCATTCTGGAAGCTTTATCCATAAGACACTTTTAGAGGGTTGTCTTCTTTTCCTAACATCCAATTCTTTTATCAAGTATGAACATTTTTGCCGAAACATGTGGGTAATGCCGGCGGCTCAACAACCATGCATGTGTTTCCCTACCAAGAGTGCTCTAGTCTCATTGTATAATAGAATTTAACCTGTTGGGCGGTTTGGGGGAAACGAAGCAGGTGATTCAGCTCGGAAGCTACTCACAAGTAGTTTAAATGCAGTGTGCATTCGCTCCATCATCTGGAGCGTGCTCTGATATGAGTGCAGAGAGTAGTTATTGTGTAACAATCATATGTGACAACGAGACAGAACTGTTGACTTTGATGGTGGCTATTTCAATGGCACACTGCGTTAGGACCAAATGTATAAGACTTTGTTTGCATGTTCAGAAGTGATATTTCGGGTTATGTGGTGAAACCCCCATCTAGCAGCTCAGGTTTTCTTTCAAAACATACAGTATGGCTTTTGTGGTGAATACCACTGAAATATCCAAAACCCAAGGGTGTTAACCACTAGTAACAAATGGTAATACGCGTCTATGCGTTCGACTACACCAAACTACACAAAAATTGTGTCAATGTCTCTGATTTAGGAAACATAAACTAAGACCCAAAGCGAACGGTTTCCTGGATGAGATGGCCACACACTTGCTAAACATGCATATGAAAGACATCATTCTTATCCCTCAAGTTGTGTTAATAAGTAATATGAGATTTTTCTGAGAAGTTATTTTGAAAAGAATATTTTCCTGTGAAATATTGTCGAAGATTCGGCACCTTAACGGAATTTGCCAATTTTAAGCATTGCACAGTCACCAACTTTCTAGACGTCTAAATTTCCAGCAATAAATATGAAGTGTAGTCGATGATGTCATCCGCTGAAGATTGTTTTTTGCTTGAACCTCCACTTTTTTTAAGTAAACAAGGTTTTTTCGGTAGATGTTCCTTCCGTGAGCTTTTAGTATACAAATAATTATTGTCTTTAGGTATATCCCCTTCGCTGGAGGTGGTCAGTTTCATAAAATGCCAGTTTATGAGTATATTTTGATAACTTTCAGAGGTTGCGTCTATAAAACAGGGTTACAATTTTAGTTTTAAGTCCATCAAACTGTCCAGTTCGTTTTGGCCTATGATCAAATAGACCAATACGGAATCATTTCAGCAACGGTATTTTATGGAACAGAGTTTGGAGCGACTTCAAACAGATGAGAATCACGGCATTTTAGTTTTAAGTCCATCAAACTGTCCAATTCGTTTCGGCCTATGATCAAGTAGACCAATACGGAATCATTTCACCAACGGTATTTTATGAAACAGAGTTTGGAGCGACTTGAAACAGATGAGAATCACGGTCAAGTAAGTGACTTGCCACCGTTGGAAAAATAGATACTTTTTGGTTGGCCGATGTATTAGGGTTTAAGTACTTGCGCTTGGAAGCAAGGCGATTCTACTTTGAGCTACACAATTCCAAGCCTTACCGTAAATCACCGTGTAATAGTTATAGCTTTGAAATTACAAAGTAAACTACCGCACTAATACTCAGGTGTCTTGGAAGACAGAACTTACTGCAGAGGAAAGTAAACTCACCTCTTTTTAGTTTCCGTTTACTTCTTTCTTCCATAAAATCACTGTCACTCAGGGAGGCCATACGTACCTAACAAGATAGTGGAAAGAATAAAATCCCCTTTGGACAAAGGTGGCTATTAAAAGGCGTCAGTGTATCAGTATTAACAGGGATAATTAGTTCATTCCTCTCTTCCTATGCACGCTAAGACTGAAAACTCTTGGAAGAATCCCCGAATTCAATAAGATGTTGCTGTTCTCCCGCGTAGTGTGCAAGACGAACACAAAGCTAATATATATTAAGTATAATCTTCTAGTTCAAACCTAAGCAGTGTGGTGCACTTACAGCAAACAGACCACCACCCTCATTTGCAAGCGAATTTGGTTTTGATAAGAGATTCGACAGAATTTAGCTGCAACTTCTCGTTTATGATGGTCTGTTTCAGTTGAACTTGCTGCACTAGATCACCTCATGTTTCATTTGGCACGATATTTGAACATAAGGTTGAGGGAAACTCGGGTACGACGCCCCGAGAAGGGAGACACCAGTCGGCTGTCAAAATGTTTTCAATAGCTTTAAGAGTAGTGTATTACTTTTAACCTACCCCCTTTTTGCTGCACTAAAAATTCATCAACTCGGCGTAGTTCAGACGAAATTGTGTTTTTTTAATAAAAATCATTTCCCTTTCTCCCCAAAGTGAACAGTGTAAAAACAAAATACACATTCTAAGTTTGCATTTATCACTACGTGCAAGTTTTGAATCATTTAAGTAATTGGATGATCTGTTATCTTTTAACGGCTATCTTGATAGAAGAAATAACTGAGGTAAAGGGCCGTCTGAACATGAACTGTATGGAAAATCCGATGAATGAACCAGGAGGGGCATATTAGGCATCCCATCGTACAACAGACTCCAGCACTAACTGTTTAGACGGAGATCCCGGACGACAATTTAACTACCCGTTGACGGTCACATTTTGGTACGCCTTCACGTTTCGTATCTCTGGCTTCAATATGTGGACGAAGTCCCAACAGCTACTAGGCTGGTGACTGGAGGCTACCGTTCACGACCAGTCACTTTGAAGTTAACCTACTCTCGGGTGTTTAACTTGAGAAGAGAAAAAATAGGCATACTTCTAGTTGATTAGTTGAAAAACCGTAGAAGCACAAACCCAAATCCTCTAAATAATTTATCTTTGTTAGTAGTATGATAAGCCTCTTTAGCAACACTAGCAAAAGACAGCTTTAGTTAAAAATGGCGGAATGGGAGAGAACAATCCAGTGAAAATATACTTTTGCCCAAATCAATAACGGATATGGTACCCTGATTCGGGTTTTCGGTGGGAGGATTTGTGCCTTTGAAACGTCAAAGAATATTGCATTGATCCATACTCCCTAACTTTGTATGGAAGGTGCAGTCTACAGACTTTAGTTGAGTAATAAACTGATTGATTTGCTTTAACTGAATGCCTGAAAAATACCAAAACTAATTAGGTCAAACTCCCATCGATTCTTTTTATGCCGTTTCATCCAGAAGAGAAGTGAAGGTAATTTCTACCGAAGATCGCACATATGGCTGTGGCTCCGAGGTCGCATAACATGTTACAGGTCACTGAACTAGGCCTCAAACAGATGACGAATCTACATCATCTGGCCCAGCTGCAACATATTAAATGTTACGCCCGTAAATACTGCATACTTCGCGTAAGATAGTCCTACTTAGCAGGATGGTTTCAAGTGCATAGCTGAAAATTTGGCTGTTACTTTTCGGTGCGACTGCTTTCGGCCTGGCTGCTTATCGCAAACTCCGAGAGCCAAACGAGGTGTAGACAACTGACGCAGCGACTGGACTTGGCAGTGCTACGAAGAATGGGTGGATTGTTGGTTTGTTCACCGAATTTGGTAATTTGGTTCCAAACCATAAACAGCGGTGCACTTGGGACAGAACTCTTGCAACTCAGATAGGAGACTCGACAAACAAACCAGGTGAAAACACTGGTTCCTCTAACGCCATAAGAAGACCCCGAAAACGTATGATAATGGTTCATTATGACTTGATTTTATCGTTTGAAGTAGTGAATGTGCTGATCGCGAGTCACCTTGTCTAGAATACTGAACACAGATCACCACCAACAGATACAATGTGATTTTACATGGGCTGCTCTAAAAATCTCTACGAACTTATCCTGAGTTTCTTCAGTCAAAATATTTCACATGGGTAACTGCACCAGAGTTTCCCTCAGTCACAGGATGGACAACGGCTCACAGAAACATAGCGCCTAAGAGAAAGTAGCTAAGCATTTCAAAAAGTTCACCAATGATGGAGTTGTGGGGAAGTAACACATGGATTTTCGCAGCATATGACTGCTGGTTTGACAACATTTAAATTGCAAATCCCCGTCTGTGCACAATTTGAAAAACTTCACTGAATCCTTTCTGTGTTATATATGGTGATAATAATCTGTATTATATATGGTAATATGATAATAATCCTCGAGCTGCAACATCCTCTCAACACCTATGTACCTTGCCACGCAAAGAAGAAATAGGGTTGAGAAGCTGCCGGGTTACACAAGCCCAGAAAAGAGCAGCAGTCGAGATGCCTGGATTGGGTTCGAACCACGAACTTTCCGGTGAGTAAGTTTACGCCTTAACCACTGAGCTATCTCCATCCCTCCATGTGTTGAGGTAAATAGGATCACACATACCTTGAGTATTGCACATGAGGGCAGGTTATTGCATCAGATGTTCAATATTGTCCTTCTAGAGTGATTCTACCTATGGGATTTTTCCAATTTAAAGTGAACCTATGGCTCAATGCAGCGCTCACAATAGTTGCATATATTTTCCCCACAGTCATGCGTACCAGGATTCTTGCACCCTCCCCGATCGAATTCCGAACTCCTGTACTCCCAGGTGTATTCTTAATTGTACACTAGCGGGAGGAAATAAAAGTACAGTGTTAAAATATTTGTTCTTTTAGTCCACCATCGGTGAGGTATCGATGGCAGAACATCAATTCGGAAAAAACATGAGTCCCCTAGTTTGCACACAGTTTGCCACTTTGTCTCAGGATATGAAAGATCATTCACTCAAAGAAGTCACGGTTTCAAAGGGAAGAACTAACGCACCATTTGTGGAATAATTCGTTCAGTTAGATGATACTAAAATGAACTAAATCCGGCTGACATAGTGAATAAGAGAGGAGGATTATTCACCTAAAGCGTCCTTAAGCGTGCAACCGGACACTGTCCACAACTGCTTCGGTATACACCTACTGGTAATCAGATACGATGCTACTTCGCGAGTAGATTTAATCCCCTCCTTTTTTCGGAACCAAATGAATTACACTGATGAATTCCGAATAGCCACAGTTTCCCCTAACGAGTGAACACTCAACTGATGGAAACGAACTCACTTTCACAAAAACGAGTAGAAATGCTGTGTATCCGGCTGATCGATTTTTTGCACAATTTGGGCACTTCTTCCGATAGATCACGTCTAGTACATGCGTCGATGGATTTACCGATGCAGGATTAGTCACCTAGTGTGAATAGTTTTTCCGCTTGTATCGTTATTTCGTAGCGAGTATAATTATTCTAGTTCACATGCGCGTGCCTGTGTTTCATGGTACATTGACCAGGCGAAGAAGTACGGTGATCACTCAGCTGTTGACACGTACGTGGTTCGCAACAGTACCGTGTTCGTAACAGTTCACTTGACAATAGCATCGAAGCCGACGACGACCTGATTGCACGCGACTGCACTGAGGCACTGAAGCGCGTGGTGAACTCTCCAGGCGTGTTTTTTCAGCCGTTTGAATGGTACGCTTGAATCTGCAGCGTTAGAAATGTTTGGCCCTTCGGCTTCAGTCGCTTCCTCGACGAGAATGCTCAGCGGCGCGAGAAAACCGAACTGACGAAGTGAACTGAGGCGTCAGACTAAGCGCAGTCTAGCATAGTTTCTGCGCGTGTTTATCTCGTACCCACAGTGGAAAAATAGGTTGTATGGATGATTTGGTGTTTGGAAGGGGTGGAATAAGCCGGTGTCCAAACCTATTTCCCCCTTGTTATCATCCAGGCACATGAGGCTTCACGCGATTGGTTCAATCTGTTCCAAGCCATGATAATTTGCCCTACTTTTCTCAACTCGGATTGGCTGAGAACCTGCGGCACACAATCGCTCTGCCCCAGTCGATGAAATCCGACTAATTGGATTTCCAAGTAGGAAGAAATCTGCGCACATAACACAGCAATACCGTCCGTCGAGCGGCTTACCGAACAAAATCGTTCCTAAACAAAAATACATTGACGCTGTTAAGGTGTGCCTGTCCAGTTGTTTCTTAAACGTAAAATTGATTTCAAACCATGACAAATCTGAGTCTTTGAGTCATACTTAGTTCGAATAACATCACTCACTCCTCGGTAAGTTAACAGATTATAGCATCACGCAGGCTGATGTCGAATGTGGAAGAAAATAACAGTAAACCTTGGAGCTAGCGGCTCAATCACTTCAGGTCAGTATTTGCTTTTCACCCCAGTATACTCTTGCAAAATGCGCTGCTGCCGGAACATTTACAATCTCCTGTTTTCAGAATCAGTGTATTGCACTGACACTGAACAGACCATCTTAGTTGGGTTAGCAAGTATTTAACTCTGACGTAGTGTCAGTTGGAATATGAGAGATGAGCATTCAAGTCAGCAGCATGTACAAGGTCAAGGACGTTTGCAGCATTCTTCGTGAAAAAAGACTTTTCACTTTAAGGAACAACACCTGGAATGATGGTAAACGACCCCCAGCACAAAGACATTTCCAAATCAGTCAGTTCGTGGTTATTTAGGGCGAATAATTTGCATCATCGTGTGTCGTTAGAACACTGTAACGTCTGTAGATGGCCGGAGCAGTCACTCGGCTACCAAACTCCAGATTTTCCAACAACCTATCGAGCTCAGTAATCAACCACAAGTAAGTCCTTGTCGAAAACCCACAAATATGGTTTTCACTAACTGATGGTCACCGGTAGCATGCATCTTTTAAATAATTGGAAATTTCAACTCATTTATTCACCCGAGAATTCGAGGGGCTGTGATTGGCTCAGCCTCAAGCGAGTTCACTAATTTTCTTCGAAGTGAGGCCGCTTTCTTCGACGTTTCTCCTGAAAAATTTACTCCTCCCCCACCCACAGCAATGAAGTTGTATGCTCGAGTAAAAGCTTTTTCTGTAAACTTATAGCATTATTTTCTAAATATTATAATATTATGTGTATTACTTTTAGACAGATCCCCTATATGAAACATCCACATAGAATTTTGCCCTTTGTGATTAAACAAGGATAAAAATTGAGGAGTAGTTGTTTCGGTCATCTTACCCACCTGGGGTTCGTATGCATCACGTCATATGGAAAGGGATCGGGATCTCTAATCTACAGTCGCTGGTAGCTGATCAGTGAAAGTTTAAAGTCCGTTACTATTCAACACCAAATATATGCTCTGATGTGGACACTAAAACCCGCGCCCGAAGTTATTTAGTCAGACGGTCGATTTATTGCGGGATGAGCAGTACCCTCTACGAGCAGCAGACGGTTACCACACTAGAAGATTCCCCCTACAAATGACTAGGAAACACTGCATCATTCGAGTAGCACTCAAAATGAAGGGGGACCAACCAACCTCCGAGTCGTTGTACGTTTGATCTGCAGACTTGAGCTGTCGGGTGACTGGAAAGGACTAGGTTTCTGAAGAAGACTTGGGGCAAGTGTCAACTGTCACTTCCTATCTGAGAGCAGCTCATATCAATTTTAAACCTGGACGTGATTTAAAAGCGCTCATTCTGATGATGCGTCTGCAGTGCTAAATGTCTTTTGCCGAAAGAACCAGGGTTAGAACTGTGTGGCAGACCGATTGAAAGATTATGCGCTGAACGTTATAAATCACTCAGATATGTTGCTTAGTTCAGAACAGGGAATAACAAGTAATACACAATAAAAAAAAACAAAATTAAACGAAGACTGGCATGAGAACAGCGGTTCTATCATGAAACTTCTTCTAACTGAGACCTGAAAGTATTGTTCTCACGATTTCTTTCGATTCATTTCTTATCTTCGGTTCACTTTTCCACCAAGCCATATCCCGTTGTAACTAGTATTGATTGCCACGTAATGGTCTTTCTTCAAGTGAGGGAGTACTGTGATAGAAAACCCGTCTGCTTCATTGACACAAAGGAAATGTACATAGGATTACTGCCTCTTAAAGAGGAACTATTAAGCTCATATGCAGTTCGCGGGTCTTGGAATGTTAAAGCAAAGTCTATTAGACTATCAGAATTTTTCAGGCATATGATGTGCTTTCGGGCATGGCCGCCCAATTTGTGAAAAAGTTAACCCAATGCACTCAGTTTCATACCAGTTCGGTTTTCACGGGAGACCGAACTGAACGTCTTGTTGTTCTTTGATGTCCTTCTTGTGGGCTCTTATGGTCAGATCAGTAAGGAAAACTGGAAGTTTTCCTGAATGAAGTCGTCCTGACATCCGTTGAGTTTTTTACTCAGATAGAAACTCCCGTCCAACAAGGACTAAAGCGTTCTTACTGTGCTATCACGGGACAGAGTATTTAATAAACACGCAGCACACTATTCACAAGATTGTTGAAAACTCTCCAACAGCTCACGACCCGTTTCGCCCTTCGACTTCAATCTCGCGCATCCCCCGAGTTCACTCAACTTTTTGTTCTACTTGAATCCAAATTGCGTTAAATCTGCTAAATATTCTCACTTGTATAGCGATTAAACTGTTATTGGAGACTCAAATAAATCCCAGTTCAATCTCTCGTTTATGATATTTCTCGAATGAATAAACTGCAAAAAGGCCGCCTCGTGTTTCATTTGGTAGGACGTTCCAGATATTTTTCGTGATGGAAATTATTAATGCGGTTGCTGAAAACTCTTCGGCAGAACATGAAAGGTTTCGATTCAGCTGGAAATCCGATGAGTCTCCCGTGAAAATCAAATAGGTGTATAGAGAGAGTATTCGACCAACTCAGTACAAGTTGTGTTCAAGTAGAACCTAAGAACTCGAGGATCGTGTCTCCTTGGTGAGCCCCATGAAGGGTGAAGGGGATCATCGACTGCCGAAAAGTCTTCTGCAACCCTACGAGCAGTTTCTTCTAGGTGACCAATTCAGTTTTTCAGGTCAGCCATGCGAAAATTTACAGGTATTTTGTACTCACTCACCTGGTTAAAAACAGCGATCTTGAGTGATCAAGTCAGGAGAAACGGGGTGTTTTTAACTTCAAAGATAAAGTGAAGATCTTTTTGTTCAGGGCACCGCAGAACTACTCTGAAATCATGTGCGGTTATAAATATAGGGAATATACTACTTTCAAAAATTAGCAAAACTACAAAACCTTTCACTTGATGCCTCCTAAAGTTGTGCTTTCGTAGTTCATATACGTTTCAATTCATGCAACTCTGGATCGCATTCATGGAGATGGAGTAGATTGTACAGTTTTTAATTTCGCGCAAGTTCAACTTTCTTATAGGCGCTTCTTGCGGATAGAGACTGCCCAACTATTCTGCAGAATGAACTGACAAAAATTTAGGATCGGTCATCAAGTTCAAGGTATTATTT
Source organism: Opisthorchis viverrini (assembly GCF_000715545.1). Taxonomy (NCBI): domain Eukaryota; kingdom Metazoa; phylum Platyhelminthes; class Trematoda; order Opisthorchiida; family Opisthorchiidae; genus Opisthorchis; species Opisthorchis viverrini. Next base: position 401,802 of record NW_008751966.1, on the reverse strand, counting down.
ATTATTTATCATTTATCATTTATTAGTCCAAGGTAATTACTTTGAAGGGGCGAGCGTGGAACAAAATCAAGTTGTTGAAAATTTAGATTAGGCTCAACTAGTTTCAATCACGATTGTGCATTCCATTCGAACCTATGAAGACAAGCTATTACAGACAGAAGACACGTTATTATTTCTGGTACGTTCGAACAGGAAAATGTCACACTTACTTCGAAACTAGTTTATAAAAGAAACTGCCTCCTCACAGATGATTTTCTTTACATGATAAATCTGGGGAGGACTAGTCAAATAGCCCAACTTTGGAAGGTGCACAATAGGTGACTGTTTAGGACCACGGAAATGAGATGCGGAAAGCAATGGGACCTCGTGGAGAAACCATGTAACAAGGGCCCTAGAGGCCCTTCTCGTTAATCATCTCTTGCGGAAGAATCAGATTTATAAAGGAATCAACCACACAGAATAGTTATTATTACAAAAAGCAATTACACTTATACATCCCACAGTGTACATAAATTACTGAACTACATGTTTTGTTTTGAGACTCACCCGGTTGTTACCCAGTACTGGAAATTTCGATCATCTCCCGAACAAAGGAGCTCTCCGTTAAAGTTGGCCCATTGACCTGGTCCCGTCAGTGTACCTCTAAGAAGTGGGAACCACTTTACCGATAAAAAACATTATCTGAAAGGACTTTCATGACATCCTATAGAGCCAGTTGAGGCGGTCACTTATGGAGCACGAAGAAACATTAGAATAAATTTCATACTGCTTACCTCCAGCAACATGTTCCCACGCGCAGATGAGTAATTCTCTGCCTGTTTGAATTGTTAAGTGTTTCACAGTTTCATAAGCGCCCTTGCTATAGCGACAATTCATTTATTGCCCTATCTTTCAAATGTTTGAATGGTATAAATCCCACTGACATCACTTTCTCCATTTCCAAATTTCAAATCCTTCATTCAAGATGGCCGAAAACATCCTACTGAGCACTACAGCTTGTAAAATAAGCACTCTCGTTCGGACTTACGGACTGCTATTTCTTGCCACAACTGCAGCTGTGCAAACGCTCTGCCACAACCCGATTCAACGGTAAAGTACAGTTCGCGATTTAATTTACAACCTTCCAGTGGTGGGTATTTAACAGGGTTGGCCCATTTCGTACATTATGTTGTGTGTACGAAATCTAACCCCCACCACCGAAAAACATACCGCCATAAGATCAAGCATGTTTACTCGACGTAACGGACTGTTCACAAGTTTGCTCAAAATTCTAAGAGAGATTGCTGCCGTGTGAGTGCTGATAAATACACTCGTTTAAAAAGAACCATCGTGTTAGCGTCCAATTCAAATGGACCTCACGTTTATGGTATTCTTCGGGCTTTGGATGTGTGACTTCGAAATCAACGGAAATAAACTGAACCGGATCAGTCGCAATGCATGAAGATATTCTGTTCCTTATGAGAGTAAGGAATGTTGTAGACATGTAGATCATTCGCAGAAGCTATCAACCCGTGAAGATTTCTAGACAACCACGGAACAGAGGGTGACATGAGACCACAAAATGTAGGTTTATTCAGTGATTCGCTTCCTCCTCACACTTCCTAATTCGCCCTTACTTCTTGTATGCGTTCAAAAGAGGGCACTAGCAGAACATACGCAGCGAAATATGTTATCTTCAGTTGTAAAAGTCCTAAACAGAACCCACCTCTGAATAGCACATCAAACACGGGTTGGTTTAAGGGGCCTTTGAGGATTAGTTTCTCCAGCAGAAGGTCCAGTACCCCTTTTTGCAGTAGTGGTCTAACTTGCAATCGGAGTTAAAAAATAGTGTTTGGCCAGAATTGTGGACTTACATTGGCTTATGAATATCAGCCTGAAGGTTGCTGTTATAAATCTGAGGCCAAACGCGAGGACTATTAAGGCGAATCTACACATGTTCAGGAACTACAATCTCCGGATTCAGTGTTATTGTTGATGAACGTAGATATTTTGTACGGTGAGGCATTAGCATGGTCTGAGTGTTATTCACAAGCTACCTAATGTCGGCTTTCTGCTGGACGAATAAATAAATATAAGTGATTACAAATACTCACAAAACTGATTAGATCACAGCTCTATGTTCTTCTCGACTTTGCTCTATTCTCCTTCTCTTTGCAGCACCCATTGCCATAAAATTGAAGGCTGTTGGCTCATTTGAATAACGTTCGGGTAACAAACGAGTTACCTTTTACTTACCCACATACTTTTTTCATTGCTGACTAGTTTCAGTGCCTGCCTTAATACATATCATGAATCTACTTGTGTTAGATATGACTTATTCTACCTGTATGCGGCAAATCTTGTTGGAAGAGACCAAGACGAGGATTCCCCCAAATTTTCCACAGTTGACGTTGCCTACTTCAATCTCTCACTGACGGGAAGGACGCATTAGTTGTCCCCAATGTTTGGCTACTTCTCCGTTAGTCGGGATATAAAGAAGTGAACAACATGACAACACGACGTCAGATTGTGTCCTAATCACCACACAACAATCTAAGCTGACCAATTCCATCATTTTCTTTTCAGTGCTCTCTTCCGCCTGATGACGTCCAGTTGTTGTTCAGTTTCGTCAACATTTTGATTATTTTGTCGACCGGTTCACATAAAACCAGGGTAGGTGGTGAAGTGGGCATTCACCTGCACAGGTGGATTCGAAATGAAGAGTGGAGAAACTGATGTCAGTTTTAAAATAACATTTCTTGTACACTGTTTCATTCAACTGGTTCTGCTGGGATATAAAAGTTCAAAGAATGTGGGTGCTGGAAAAGCCCGGCACGAGATGATACATGGAAAATGGAGGATGACCACGATATTCAACTTAAAACTATTTGATAAACTTCACAACCGAAAACATTGTATAGATATAATATACTACTCATAAGGGTTCTGACAAACTTCGACGTTGTTAGTATTGTGTTGCGTCTGTACAATGGAGTGTGACACTGGCAAATTGTATCAAATGAAATCTGCAACACTCCGTTGAAGAAAAACATCTTAGACGAAAGATGAAGCTGGGATTCAGTTGGGTCTTTCGTGAAAACTAAATTGGCACTCAACTGAGAGTTTTTCGACAAGAACACTGCGGTTCAGTAAACAGTAAAGTCTGAACTGAATGGACGGAATGAGGCACGAAGCACACAAGCGAGTATAAATTGAGAGCCATGACTTTACATTACTTCAAAACTAAGAAAGTCAAGTGTCTTCTTAACCCTCCCACAACCAAATTTGTCTAGTTCAGCGTCCGAAATATTTTCGAATCTTGTCGCACTGTCGAGCAGTAACTAACTTGGTATGAACCAGTCATGTGGATTAATGATTGCTACTTGTTGCTCGGTCATTCGAGCACGAAACCCAAAACAAAATGATTGGAAGCAAAATCGGTGTGGGACGTGAGGGACCAACCGATAGTCTGCGTCAAATTAGTCACGGTTGAGTGCCATGAGCCTGGGATAATTGGCGGACATATGGACGCTATTTCCGTTGGTCACAGGTCTATTGGGACAAAGTCGCGGAGATTACGCAACTTTATTGTTCCAGGTGAGCAGATGATCAAAACAAGAAGACAGAGTGTCTTGGGAGGATGTGCGTCAATTTAATGGACAAGTTGGAAAGTTTGGTCCCACGGCAAAATCTGTTCAAATAAGAAAGCAATGCATTAAGTCTCCGGTAATCAGGAGACTTATCCTTATTCTGTGAACCAAATTTAAGCGATTCCGCAGTTGTACAACTGCAGGATTTTTGTACTCAAGCTGTTGAACAATGCACAACAAAACTAGATTTGTTGTCAAAAGACGTAGCTAGCAACAAACAACTCGGGACTATGAACTTCCCGGCTGATATTAAAAAACTCCACCGAGCCCCTTCCCCACAAAAGGGAAAATTACAGTGGTTGAGAAACTCGATATACTATTCCTGGGTCGATACTAATGACTTGAACTAATTCAATTCAACCGGTAATGGCAGAACAGATGAACAGTTTGACCCCGCCTCCGGACACACGACTTTACCATGTTATCTTTTAGTACTCTTATTGCACCATTTGGCTAATTGTGGGGCGGTTTTACGCAAATTTACGAGCTCGAGTGCTGTCCGCATTAGTACTCCTTACCAAAAAGTCCATCTGATGACGGTTACTATGGAACGTCGAAGTTAACAAATTTTACAACTCGTCCACTGCTAATGCTAGCCTACTAGGGCGTCCCAGTAGAATAATCACTGGGTAGAATAAGCAGTGGGCTAACTGCACGGCAATTTGTGTCTGTATTCTGTAATCCGACTTCACATTTGCCAAAAGTCCTGAAGGGTTTCTAGCGCTGTTCCGTTCTTGTATGTCATTTAAAAAATATGAATGTGTGAATCTGATGGGAGAACAGAGTGGTGAGCAGAACGATGAACTTGCGCACTCGGCCAACCGGACACTATTGATGTCCCTTCGAACGTGGACGAAACGTTTACATGCTGGTTGTCAAACTCGCTGAAAATATCTACGCCACTTGACCAACTCCCACATTCAAAATTTATTCTAAACAGCCTATGATCACAGATGATCTTGTTTTACCTGGTCTACAAAGGAGAGGATGTATACGAATTTCTGCGTCTATTTACCATAATTTGCTAGTAACGCACAACACTTAGAGGTTTAATGTTAGGTAGGGAAACAAATGGAAAGAAATGGTGAAAACATGCAAACACTGCAGTGTTCAAAAATCGATGTTCAAGGTCATGTGGATTGCAGTGAATTGCATGATCCAAAGCAGATGATGGCAGAACCATTTGTGGCAACTTTTCGAGGTCAAACTAGCAAATACCAATGCTCCGGTAAAAAAAAACGAGAACTGGCGGTCAGTTTTCCAGACATGCGGTTTGCTTACTGGCAACTCCTCTGAAAAAGCTCTTGGATGAAGTCGATTTGTCTGAATGATTTTACGACATTAATGACCAGATGCGCTTACATATTTTTAGGAACTCTAAGCGCCGCCCATCCAATGCTGGCCGAATTGACAGAGCAGAAAATGAACACGCCAAAAGTATCAAGTCTTTGTGTGCAACTACCCGGTTTCGTTGAGCAAATCCTGTGATTCTTCAATCAACAGGCTTGATTGTACAACCCAACCCAATGTGGCAGGCACTGCCTTTTGGGAGGCATTCTTCCTCTGCCTACTGTCTCTCTCTGTCCTTCAAAGTGAAAGTCTTCGTTTGTTTGTGGACGGTCTCACTGTCTTCCTCTGAATTACGTTTTGGAGTTTCTTCACACCAATAATTTTCTCATCTACACAAACAAACATTGCTTATCTGTACCAGTTTGCTCATGCACACATGTGGCTAAGATTTTATTAAATATGTCAACAGCAGAATAGAGAGAGAGAGATTCATGCTCTTGTTTACAGAGACGTACACAGCTAAACAACTCACTACCTCCCTGATCCAATCAACGAATAGGCAATTACAGTTGATCCGCCATCGTCGCCGCACATCCTCTCAAAAGATAATAAGCTTTTCCTAAATGTCGCTTCGAAAACAGGCACACAAACACAGACAACCACATGCCTGTTAGTGTTGTTGTATTAATGATCCTCGCGGTTCCGGAGGAAAATTGGCCAGCGCCTATTGAGAACTGAAAAATTCACCTCAGGCCAAGAGAGATGAGGACAGTTGTGTTGCTCGTCCAAGTGTTAACGCACCTTCTGTCCCTCCACAGATTCATGGGTCACTTTCCCTTGTGCTTGCGCGACTAGACGGG